>NC_091139.1:24653440-24953440 GCF_041381155.1 Argopecten irradians
CCCCCCCCCCCCCCCCCCCCCCCCCCCCCCCCCCCCCCCCCCCCCCCCCCCCCCCCCCCCCCCCCCCCCCCCCCCCCCGTTATACCCCCCCCCCCCCCCCCCCCCCCCCCCCCCCCCCCCCCCCCCCCCCCCCCCCCCCCCCCCCCCCCCCCCCCCCCCCCCCCCCCCCCCCCCCCCCCCCCCCCCCCCCCCCCCCCCCCCCCCCCCCCCCCCCCCCCCCCCCCCCCCCCCCCCCCCCCCCCCCCCCCCCCCCCCCCCCCCCCCCCCCCCCCCCCCCCCCCCCCCCCCCCCCCCCCCCCCCCCCCCCCCCCCCCCCCCCCCCCCCCCCCCCCCCCCCCCCCCCCCCCCCCCCCCCCCCCCCCCCCCCCCCCCCCCCCCCCCCCCCCCCCCCCCCCCCCCCCCCCCCCCCCCCCCCCCCCCCCCCCCCCCCCCCCCCCCCCCCCCCCCCCCCCCCCCCCCCCCCCCCCCCCCCCCCCCCCCCCCCCCCCCCCCCCCCCCCCCCCCCCCCCCCCCCCCCCCCCCCCCCCCCCCCCCCCCCCCCCCCCCCCCCCCCCCCCCCCCCCCCCCCCCCCCCCCCCCCCCCCCCCCCCCCCCCCCCCCCCCCCCCCCCCCCCCCCCCCCCCCCCCCCCCCCCCCCCCCCCCCCCCCCCCCCCCCCCCCCCCCCCCCCCCCCCCCCCCCCCCCCCCCCCCCCCCCCCCCCCCCCCCCCCCCCCCCCCCCCCCCCCCCCCCCCCCCCCCCCCCCCCCCCCCCCCCCCCCCCCCCCCCCCCCCCCCCCCCCCCCCCCCCCCCCCCCCCCCCCCCCCCCCCCCCCCCCCCCCCCCCCCCCCCCCCCCCCCCCCCCCCCCCCCCCCCCCCCCCCCCCCCCCCCCCCCCCCCCCCCCCCCCCCCCCCCCCCCCCCCCCCCCCCCCCCCCCCCCCCCCCCCCCCCCCCCCCCCCCCCCCCCCCCCCCCCCCCCCCCCCCCCCCCCCCCCCCCCCCCCCCCCCCCCCCCCCCCCCCCCCCCCCCCCCCCCCCCCCCCCCCCCCCCCCCCCCCCCCCCCCCCCCCCCCCCCCCCCCCCCCCCCCCCCCCCCCCCCCCCCCCCCCCCCCCCCCCCCCCCCCCCCCCCCCCCCCCCCCCCCCCCCCCCCCCCCCCCCCCCCCCCCCCCCCCCCCCCCCCCCCCCCCCCCCCCCCCCCCCCCCCCCCCCCCCCCCCCCCCCCCCCCCCCCCCCCCCCCCCCCCCCCCCCCCCCCCCCCCCCCCCCCCCCCCCCCCCCCCCCCCCCCCCCCCCCCCCCCCCCCCCCCCCCCCCCCCCCCCCCCCCCCCCCCCCCCCCCCCCCCCCCCCCCCCCCCCCCCCCCCCCCCCCCCCCCCCCCCCCCCCCCCCCCCCCCCCCCCCCCCCCCCCCCCCCCCCCCCCCCCCCCCCCCCCCCCCCCCCCCCCCCCCCCCCCCCCCCCCCCCCCCCCCCCCCCCCCCCCCCCCCCCCCCCCCCCCCCCCCCCCCCCCCCCCCCCCCCCCCCCCCCCCCCCCCCCCCCCCCCCCCCCCCCCCCCCCCCCCCCCCCCCCCCCCCCCCCCCCCCCCCCCCCCCCCCCCCCCCCCCCCCCCCCCCCCCCCCCCCCCCCCCCCCCCCCCCCCCCCCCCCCCCCCCCCCCCCCCCCCCCCCCCCCCCCCCCCCCCCCCCCCCCCCCCCCCCCCCCCCCCCCCCCCCCCCCCCCCCCCCCCCCCCCCCCCCCCCCCCCCCCCCCCCCCCCCCCCCCCCCCCCCCCCCCCCCCCCCCCCCCCCCCCCCCCCCCCCCCCCCCCCCCCCCCCCCCCCCCCCCCCCCCCCCCCCCCCCCCCCCCCCCCCCCCCCCCCCCCCCCCCCCCCCCCCCCCCCCCCCCCCCCCCCCCCCCCCCCCCCCCCCCCCCCCCCCCCCCCCCCCCCCCCCCCCCCCCCCCCCCCCCCCCCCCCCCCCCCCCCCCCCCCCCCCCCCCCCCCCCCCCCCCCCCCCCCCCCCCCCCCCCCCCCCCCCCCCCCCCCCCCCCCCCCCCCCCCCCCCCCCCCCCCCCCCCCCCCCCCCCCCCCCCCCCCCCCCCCCCCCCCCCCCCCCCCCCCCCCCCCCCCCCCCCCCCCCCCCCCCCCCCCCCCCCCCCCCCCCCCCCCCCCCCCCCCCCCCCCCCCCCCCCCCCCCCCCCCCCCCCCCCCCCCCCCCCCCCCCCCCCCCCCCCCCCCCCCCCCCCCCCCCCCCCCCCCCCCCCACCCCCCCCCCCCCCCCCCCCCCCCCCCCCCCCCCCCCCCCCCCCCCCCCCCCCCCCCCCCCCCCCCCCCCCCCCCCCCCCCCCCCCCCCCCCCCCCCCCCCCCCCCCCCCCCCCCCCCCCCCCCCCCCCCCCCCCCCCCCCCCCCCCCCCCCCCCCCCCCCCCCCCCCCCCCCCCCCCCCCCCCCCCCCCCCCCCCCCCCCCCCCCCCCCCCCCCCCCCCCCCCCCCCCCCCCCCCCCCCCCCCCCCCCCCCCCCCCCCCCCCCCCCCCCCCCCCCCCCCCCCCCCCCCCCCCCCCCCCCCCCCCCCCCCCCCCCCCCCCCCCCCCCCCCCCCCCCCCCCCCCCCCCCCCCCCCCCCCCCCCCCCCCCCCCCCCCCCCCCCCCCCCCCCCCCCCCCCCCCCCCCCCCCCCCCCCCCCCCCCCCCCCCCCCCCCCCCCCCCCCCCCCCCCCCCCCCCCCCCCCCCCCCCCCCCCCCCCCCCCCCCCCCCCCCCCCCCCCCCCCCCCCCCCCCCCCCCCCCCCCCCCCCCCCCCCCCCCCCCCCCCCCCCCCCCCCCCCCCCCCCCCCCCCCCCCCCCCCCCCCCCCCCCCCCCCCCCCCCCCCCCCCCCCCCCCCCCCCCCCCCCCCCCCCCCCCCCCCCCCCCCCCCCCCCCCCCCCCCCCCCCCCCCCCCCCCCCCCCCCCCCCCCCCCCCCCCCCCCCCCCCCCCCCCCCCCCCCCCCCCCCCCCCCCCCCCCCCCCCCCCCCCCCCCCCCCCCCCCCCCCCCCCCCCCCCCCCCCCCCCCCCCCCCCCCCCCCCCCCCCCCCCCCCCCCCCCCCCCCCCCCCCCCCCCCCCCCCCCCCCCCCCCCCCCCCCCCCCCCCCCCCCCCCCCCCCCCCCCCCCCCCCCCCCCCCCCCCCCCCCCCCCCCCCCCCCCCCCCCCCCCCCCCCCCCCCCCCCCCCCCCCCCCCCCCCCCCCCCCCCCCCCCCCCCCCCCCCCCCCCCCCCCCCCCCCCCCCCCCCCCCCCCCCCCCCCCCCCCCCCCCCCCCCACCCCCCCCCCCCCCCCCCCCCCCCCCCCCCCCCCCCCCCCCCCCCCCCCCCCCCCCCCCCCCCCCCCCCCCCCCCCCCCCCCCCCCCCCCCCCCCCCCCCCCCCCCCCCCCCCCCCCCCCCCCCCCCCCCCCCCCCCCCCCCCCCCCCCCCCCCCCCCCCCCCCCCCCCCCCCCCCCCCCCCCCCCCCCCCCCCCCCCCCCCCCCCCCCCCCCCCCCCCCCCCCCCCCCCCCCCCCCCCCCCCCCCCCCCCCCCCCCCCCCCCCCCCCCCCCCCCCCCCCCCCCCCCCCCCCCCCCCCCCCCCCCCCCCCCCCCCCCCCCCCCCCCCCCCCCCCCCCCCCCCCCCCCCCCCCCCCCCCCCCCCCCCCCCCCCCCCCCCCCCCCCCCCCCCCCCCCCCCCCCCCCCCCCCCCCCCCCCCCCCCCCCCCCCCCCCCCCCCCCCCCCCCCCCCCCCCCCCCCCCCCCCCCCCCCCCCCCCCCCCCCCCCCCCCCCCCCCCCCCCCCCCCCCCCCCCCCCCCACCCCCCCCCCCCCCCCCCCCCCCCCCCCCCCCCCCCCCCCCCCCCCCCCCCCCCCCCCCCCCCCCCCCCCCCCCCCCCCCCCCCCCCCCCCCCCCCCCCCCCCCCCCCCCCCCCCCCCCCCCCCCCCCCCCCCCCCCCCCCCCCCCCCCCCCCCCCCCCCCCCCCCCCCCCCCCCCCCCCCCCCCCCCCCCCCCCCCCCCCCCCCCCCCCCCCCCCCCCCCCCCCCCCCCCCCCCCCCCCCCCCCCCCCCCCCCCCCCCCCCCCCCCCCCCCCCCCCCCCCCCCCCCCCCCCCCCCCCCCCCCCCCCCCCCCCCCCCCCCCCCCCCCCCCCCCCCCCCCCCCCCCCCCCCCCCCCCCCCCCCCCCCCCCCCCCCCCCCAACCCCCCCCCCCCCCCCCCCCCCCCCCCCCCCCCCCCCCCCCCCCCCCCCCCCCCCCCCCCCCCCCCCCCCCCCCCCCCCCCCCCCCCCCCCCCCCCACCCCCCCCCCCCCCCCCCCCCCCCCCCCCCCCCCCCCCCCCCCCCCCCCCCCCCCCCCCCCCCCCCCCCCCCCACCCCCCCCCCCCCCCCCCCCCCCCCCCCCCCCCCCCCCCCCCCCCCCCCCCCCCCCCCCCCCCCCCCCCCCCCCCCCCCCCCCCCCCCCCCCCCCCCCCCCCCCCCCCCCCCCCCCCCCCCCCCCCCCCCCCCCCCCCCCCCCCCCCCCCCCCCCCCCCCCCCCCCCCCCCCCCCCCCCCCCCCCCCCCCCCCCCCCCCCCCCACCCCCCCCCCCCCCCCCCCCCCCCCCCCCCCCCCCCCCCCCCCCCCCCCCCCCCCCCCCCCCCCCCCCCCCCCCCCCCCCCCCCCACCCCCCCCCCCCCCCCCCCCCCCCCCCCCCCCCCCCCCCCCCCCCCCCCCCCCCCACCCCCCCACTAATTTGTCACACTACTGATAAAGCCACCAATTCTCCCTCCACTCCCATGACTTTGCAGAAGTTTGCCTTCTCTGAGAAGTTAGATAGAAAACATCTTAATACCTGTTTAAACCTATCATGAAAGTCCCTCGTCACCTGCATGAAAGAAATCGTCTCTGATGTAATCATTTAACATTGACTCAATATAGATTTTAAATTACATGACAAACTGCCAGATTCAATTGTCACTTTTGTTGTGGTGCTCACTGAGTGAGTAATTATAGTGTAGAATTCTCCCCACTGTTAATGTATGTCTCTAACTACAGGTATCCCGCTAGTCTCAACAAACCCGATTAATTTGTACCAATCATTGAGGTAAAAAAAAGATCAATGCCAGTTACCATAGATCTACACAGCTAGCTATATAGTGGTGTTATACTCTAGTCTCTTCAGAGTATCCTACCTGTATTTTCAGGTGAGTCAAGTGGATTTATTTAAATGATAATCTTACATATTTCTGCTGTGGTGTGCTCTGTGTTGGAGCTATGATATTGGCACCTTTAGTGTAGCTTTTACAACTAGAGTCTGCGGAGACCTAACCGTCCGGGTTATCACCCCACACCAATACCCCGATCAATTCACCAATATTGAATTGATGTTGACTTTACTGGTAAGTTAGATAACAAGTATGCAGGCCGATTAGAACTTTAAAAAATAGAAACAGGTGTACAGGCACTCAGGTGAGTTACTGGGAGAGTGTGAAGGGCTCGCACCAGGAACGTTGGGACCAGTTACTAGGGAAGCTTTGGAGAGACTTTCACAGCAACACTGGAGTTAATCAACCTTGGGATGTGTGTCTGTTCTCTAAAGGTGACCAATGGATTTATAATGGGTGACCTCTCGTAAAACTCCATGTTGAGTAGGAATACACCGTTCATGGAAGCATGAAAGCCATTACTCATTATATCACTGCAGGTGAGTAAAAGCACTAAAGCAGGGCAATTACATAAAATCTTTTAGAAAAAACCAAATGTGAAATGAAATTGGTTCATATTAATTATTAAGTATGTTTCTGTCAGATTCTACTTGTCTCTGCTCCATTGAGCAATGCATTTTTGAGTGTTTCTAGGCACCAAAATACAAAACATGATATTCAAAGTCAAACAAATGAAATACAATACATTTGGAATAATTTTGAGTATTGTGCATACCCTGGTATTTTTGTGCAATTTTGTTGATCAAAGATTTTGATGTACAGCCTGTCAATACATTATTTTTGAGCGGCATTGACAGCGAAAACTTAAAGTGAATAGTCGGGCAAAGAAAACCAGTCTAAATGCGTTCATTGGCCTTCCAAAAGTTCTCACATATTAATACGACGGTCAAGTTTTTGCTTACGTTTCCCAGTTCTGACCATGGAAATAAAGAAATAAATAAATAAACCATTTTTACCAACTGTTCACTTTAAAAACGATTTCATCCTCTATCTAGATTATGATTAAACTGAAAATTACAAAACCTCCTGGAGTCTTTTGGAGGTACTTTATGCTTAGTAAAATAATGCTTAATAAAAGTTGGCCGTTAATTACTGCTGTCAATAGAAGAAACACAACAAGCACCCTCTACCAAATACTTATCAAATAAAGGACACACTGGGTCGAAAAAAATGACTTTCAAAAAGTTGTACTACATGTATCAATCAGTTCTATATTTCTATGGACTGAATATCTATTCTTGGTCATGACAAAAATTTCCCCAAAAAAAAAAATTAAAAAAAAAAAATGAAATCAAAATTGTATCATCTAATGACAGATTTAGTAGACCGGTATACAAGAAGATTCACACCAACTGCAATATGTAAACGTCATCATGACTAAATTTGTACACACAGAATCTAAATAGTTTTAATACATTGTATAAAATGGACCTGTCAATATAGTCTGTCAATATCACATTCCAGAGGTAACGAATCTCAGATTTAAACTGTTTCACTCATGCTGGGTACTGCATCATCAAGTAGGCGAAATGTAGCCGTCACTTGTTTGTATATTACCTGCTAAGTAGGCAATAAGACCATTTAGATTGCAGTTCATACACTGATAATGTGCCATGCTGCATGTAGTAGGTGCATATAGGCACATGCATAAATAGGCCATGTACCATATTTAGTACCAATGTGGCAGACATGTACACCTTCGAGGCAATTTATGGCTGAGGAATTTAAAGTCAGATCAAACAGTTTCAGAAAAATTAGATAGCTTTGGAAAATATAAAACTGTAGATACATGTTTAAATTGTCAAAAAATATGCAATGTTTCATCGTTGTAATTAATTGTATCAGTATTAATTTGTTTCCCCAACAAAAGTTTGAGATAGGAATTGAGTACAAATTCCTGAGGATTTATTTAGAATTGGCCTGTTGTTCAGTCAATTTGTGCTCATTAGTGTCATGCATAAAAAGATTGATTAAACAGAATAAAACTATTTTTAGAAAAGTTTATGTTTGGCATTAAAATTATACTTGACAAATTAAAAGTTATACAGGTATCATATGCACACATCATAATTGCAAAGTATATTTAGAAATTAAAATATTCAAGTTTTATGATTAAATCTTAGTTTTTCAGTTGCTCATTAATAAATAAATTGATGACTGATATAAGAAAAAAACCCATATCTAACAGAACTTAAGAACTGTTTGATTTAGCATTTTGAATTACCATATTTAACCTAAATTGCTAAACAAATAAAGAATAAGACATATGAACTTATAAAAACTTTAAAATGTGATTTTATTAGTTTTGAAAAATACCGTTCTATACCGAGATCTGTTTGAGAAAATTTTGTTACTCAATCTTCGCATTATACAATTTAAAAATACTATAAATGGGTTTGTGGCTATTTTACTGGAAAAAAACCCAATTAATTTGACATACATATGATCAGATTCTGACTTGTAAATGGTTAAACGCTGGCTAGAGTTACTGGATAGAACTAATACCTGGATTTATCTCCTTTAGTAAAGTGAATGGTAATTAAAGGTCAGAAAAAAACAGAGATAATTTAATGAAGGAATTAAATTATTCTTCGCTTGGTTCTCAAATTACTTTGACTTTTGTATGGTTTTATGTCTTTAAATGATACCGAAAAACCATTCAGGCATTCTTTCATCTTTTAGGTAAAATTTAAGCTTTAAATTAAAATGTACTTGTATACCTGCTCATGATCAAATATGTACTCGTATAATTTAAATCTATAACCAATCAATGTACAAGAATGAAGCTGTAGTTATACTTAAATTACCTGTATATAATTATAATACAACATAAAATACCTGTATATAATACCATAAATCAATATACTCTACTTAATTATACTGGAATACTGAATATACAATTGATCTATATATACTTAATCATTAGATCACAACACATAATTATAATGATCCGCAAATATAAAATATGTACATACCATATTCAACCCAATAAGTGCCCTGGGCACTTAAAAATTCCAAAAAGTGAGGGAACAAAATTTGGATTTTGCGGCACTTATTGGGTCAAATACGGTATATAACTTGTTAATCTCTGGTGACCAAAAAGAGGTAGAATTTTAAGTCTAAAGCGGTAGCATTGCATACGGCATTTTTCAATGCACATCAGAGACAAACAAATATCAATAATATACAAAATAATAATAAAAATATTTTTCTTTTGATCATCACAATAGGCCTTGGTGGCTCATATAGCACTTTTGATAATTTTAAAACCAGAATTTTATTTAGAAGAAGAAAAATAGTATTGCTCTAACTCAAAGTTTATGAGGCATTAATGGTAAAACATGGAGTTACCAGTCACTTATTTTATTCAGAACCCACAAAATACTTTGAATTAAAAAAGGTCTTCAAGTGTATTTTTCAAAATCAATATCTTATTTCTCCTATAGGTAAAGGTCATATAAAATTAAGAAAAGTGAGTATATGGACTTTGGATGATATAATCTAATTTGAAATCTTTTAAAATTGTTTTATTATATACTTCTGACTTGACTTTGTTAGTGGAAGATGAAAAATATGATTTATCGATGACCTTTGGGTTGAAATATCATACAATAACTTGAAGTGACTGTAAATAAACATGTATTTTAAACCTATTTCAAAATATTGTTAGCTCCACTTTCATCTGAAAACATCTTGATAATTAAACGATCTTGAAAACAAAAAATGTAAGGATACCTCAAATGACATTTTAGCACATTCACTCTCCAAGGTCATTGCTTGATTAAATTAAAGGCTATTTTTGAAGTATAAGACACATTTGAGCAACTGCTTCACTTCAATTAAACCTCAAATGATTGGATTCATTTGAACTAATTGAGAAAAATCTTTATTTGTGAAAAATTGAAATGAAAATGATATTATAGTTATTCTTCTTTGATAACATAAGGTGCCATGGTGGCTGAGTGGTTAGAGGTAATTCCACCACAAGCCTTTCACCTCTTGTTGCCAAATGCTGACCATAGGTCAGTGATTTTTCTTGGGGATTTCTTCAAATTCCAAAGCTTGTCAGGTCCTAAAATGACCATTGCAGGACTTGGAACAAAAACGCTGCAGTAAGAATGTAATTAAAGGTGTTCTGAGATTCTAACACAAACCCTCAAAATATATGAGCCACAGTTGCTGAGTGGTTGAGTTAACCCTTATCATCTTTCTACCAGTAACCATCCACCTCTTGGCCAGGTACAATGGCTGAAAGGTTAGTGATGCCTCAATATACTTCCAGTATCCCTTCACATGTGAGCAGTGGCAGAAAGGTAGTATCCTCCCAGTATCCTTTTACCTCTGGGCTACAGTACCAGAAAGGTAGAAATGCTGCAATATCCTCCCAGTATCTCCTCACCTCTGGGCTACAGTACCAGAAAGGTAGAAATGCCGCAATATCCTCCCAGTATCTCTTAACCTCTGGGCTACATCAGTACCAGGAATGTAGAAATACTGCAATATCCTCCCAGTATCCTTTCACCTCTGGGCGGTAATGCCAGAAATATAGAGGTGCCCCAAATATCCTCCCAGTATCCCTTCACCTCTGGAATACATTGCCAGAAAGGTAGAGATGCCCTAATATCCTCCCAGTATCCCAGTGCTAGAAAGGTAACTTAGTGATATCCCAATTTTCTACCAATATAACACTTCACCTCTGGGATACAAGTTCAAAACCCATTTTAGGTTGTACATCTAGGTTAGTGGTTTTTCTCTGAATACTTTGGCTCTCCTTCATCTCTGAAAATGGCTGTTGATAGGATGTGAAGATATAACAAACCAAAAGAGAAAATGGAAAAAAAATACTATTAGAAATAACAAATAGAAAAACAAAAAAAAACCACCACAAGTGTTATGTCCTATTTGAACATTAGATACATCAATACATGTTTTATTGTAGGTATATCTGGTATGTGCCTCTTATCTTCTAGCTGGAGAGTTGTTGACTTAGAAAACTTTAGGTGTACATTATACATGTCTAAGTCATTTGTGATAGGTTAAAACCTTTATCTTACGTCCTCAGCTACTTCTCGCATAAATCAGATCAACTGATAAGGGAACTCTTCAGACAAAAAAGGCCAAAAATTAGCCAATCTCTGAACCTGTGGAATTAGGATCAATTGTGCAAACACAAAATAAATTGTATTTACAAGTCTAGATTCCGTGAGGCAGTTTTAGACCCGCAGAGGGATTATACACGCTTAACTTTACAACTATAAATATTTCCCAGCAGATTGTGTGTATCAGAGTCTATAGTGAGAATAGAAATACATCTGATTCTGTCTGAAAGCATAACTGCATGGTGAATAAGAAATAATTTTGTTGAAATCTATTCAGAAAGGGGGGATTTCAGTCTGAATAAGTACAACACATTATATCTATACAATGCTCAGTTTGAATTTGTTAACGGTGTGAGCTCATTATTAAATCAAGTGTAATTTGAATTTTAATTTGTGGCGTGAGACTGAATTTATACGTACATTTGTATGTATATCTATCTCTGTGTTGCCAAATTTATACTAGTCAGAAGTCAAGAGACATATAAAAACTAATTATGTTTGAGAACTTCAATCTATAAAAGCTAGTTTACACAATCTTATGTTCATTTATTTCGTGAAAAGGCCATAAAATGGTAAATCTATATTAGATGTGTGTTTGGCTATATTTAAATCTCCAGGATTAATTTACTTTATAACAGTAAACTTTGGTACAGGTAGACAACCAAGTGTAAATAACAGAGAGAAACTTAATCTATAGTCCAATGTTTGTTAATACTTATATGTATTAAGTTTCTTTAACACTAGTTGTGTCCTTCATTTATTCTAACCTTGATGAACTCTGACCTTCGTGAATTGAAAAGATGGATATAGATCATAACAAAATATTTAATAAAAAAAAATGCAGCATGCTATGTAACGTCACCCTAAAAGTCTTTGTGATAGCTTGTGTCCTCAGATATACCATTGTAAAAGGAGAAGGTTGGTGTGACTTGTATCAAGTGTTAAATAGTCACACAGATGATGGACCATGCTTTTTTGGCTTAGTTTGATTCCGGTTGAGGTATTCAACAGGGAGGTGTATTATCACTTTTTTTCTTGAGACCATGAACTGTAGGTACAATCTTCCGGTCAAGTGACCAATGGTCAACTTCTGAAAAAGTCTGAGCAATAAATATTGCCGCAAGGGCAATAATCACTTGCTGAATACCTGTATATATACAAATAGCAATTTTCAGCTTACTATAGTAAGAAATATTGATTGTTTTCAAAAGAAGTTCATTTTTTTAACAATGCTGCAGTTTATAATTCACTAAAATTTTGCTGAAAATTAGTAAATTGGACATGTAAATGTATAATACATGAATTTATATATATACCAAACTATTACTTTTTATGAACTATAATTTGATGTCCTTGAGTTTCTTTCAGTAAAAAATTGATTTCAGCCAACTGAATTTAATGAATTTGTAGCTTTTATATTTTGTATTATTTTACAGATCCCGAGGAGGTTACATTAGATGATGTGGTAAGTAAAGGTACACTAGGATAAGCTGTATGAATTGATTA
Organism: Argopecten irradians; assembly: GCF_041381155.1. Classification (NCBI taxonomy): domain Eukaryota; kingdom Metazoa; phylum Mollusca; class Bivalvia; order Pectinida; family Pectinidae; genus Argopecten; species Argopecten irradians. The sequence goes on from NC_091139.1 coordinate 24,665,197, forward strand.
GTCTAGAAATGATTAATTCTTATGTCTATTTGTGGAAAAATGTTGGGGTGGAGCAAAGAGTAAAGTCTATCATTTAGAGTAGTCTCCAAAACAAAGCCTTCTCAATAATGGTATGGAGTGAAGTCTATCATTTAGAGTAGTCTCCAAAACAAAGCCTTCTCAATGATGGCATGGAGTGAAGTCTATCATTTAGAGTAGTCTCCAAAACAAAGCCTTCTCAATGATGGCGTGGAGTGAAGTCTATCATTTAGAGTAGTCTCCAAAACAAAGCCTTCTCAATGATGGTGTGGAGTGAAGTCTATCATTTAGAGTAGTCTCCAAAACAAAGCCTTCTCAATGATGGTGTGGAGTGAAGTCTATCATTTAGAGTAGTCTCCAAAACAAAGCCTTCTCAATGATGGTGTGGAGTGAAGTCTATCATTTAGAGTAGTCTCCAAAACAAAGCCTTCTCAGGATAAAACTTTTTAACTCTCATGAAATATTTATCCTTGTGTCTTCCAGAAAACAATTAAGGCATGCCATCATTACAGAACTTGAGGGCATTGGTACCACTGAACCATTTGATTGTTGAGACATATTCTCTCTGATGTCAACTAAATATTCTTTCAATATTTCCTTTTTTCATTTCAAAATCTTTCAAAAGATTTGTTTAGGCTCGGGCAGCAGGCGAAGCCTATATACATGCCCTCTCCCCAATATAAATCTTCAGATGGATAAAAGAGATTCTGTGAAGATCAGTCCATATAGTAACTTTCAATAAAACTTCCCATGGTTAAAAGAGACCCATACATACCCATACGTGATTTCTAAAGCAGGAAGTTTTGATTCCACGGTCATTATTCTTCAAATATGGAGTATCAACAAAATTTGTATCAATTAATAGATCAAAATATAATGATAATTATAGATTTTCATGTTTTTTGGATCAAAAAGGTCAAATGATCTTGTTAGCTTCTGACTTGTTTTTGACTTAATAACAAAGAAATTGCATCAAAACATTAAGAAGTTCCAGTGAAGTTGAAATACTTTATTCACATGTTTATCAAGATTACATTTATTATATATGAACAATAACAAACCCAACCCTGCCATTTAATTTCCTACTGAAAATATGGACCGACAATGTCTATTTTCTCCCACCATTGATTTCCAATATATGGTTTGATTTTAAACTTTGTTTCACTGGGGTGTACTTTGTGGATTTTTGCTGTGTGCACATATGTCGGTTTTCAATAACCCGTTCAGACTCTGTATTATAGCCAATGGGCTTTATGTTTATACATTGTTGGTGGCAATCAGCGACAATTCATCACAGGTAGAAATCCAATATTTACAACAAAGACTGGCACAATGCATACATAGAAGTGAGTGGTTGATTATAACAGGTACCAGGTACACCACCTCCACTTTACCAATAACAAATAGACCACTGACTCAATTGATACAACTCTATAGAGTAGTAACAGATCAGGGGAGACAACTTGTACAAACTGTCCCTATACACCTTGTTAATGATACTGATGATAGTTAGTATAGTTAAGGGGAGGTAACTGATCATACAAACTCATTTGGGATTTCACCAAAAAATGTTTGGTAAGTAAGGGGAAACAGTTTATGCAAACTGTTCAAACTTTGCCAAGTCAGATACAAGTACATGTATAGTATAGTCTTTAATAGAATTGACCACATTAATACATGTATAAAAACTTTTAAGATTACACAAAATGTACCTCCCATTGTGTAATCTTGTGAAAATTTTTCTTCCTTCAAGTTGTATGGTCTATATTTTGTCTTCTCTATATTTTTCTTCCCCTCTCTAAATTTAAAACTTCCCATATTTACCAAGATTTATAGAGTTCGTATTCGCAAAGTTATCATATAATTAAATCTATATTGATTTTCCATGTGTCCACGTTTAGAATAGCTAGGAAATCCCTGAACTGTTCTGATATATTCCGATCTGTACAGGTATTGCCGATGTTGGTTACGTGATAAGATACTACAAGTTCTGATCTTCACTGGTATAGTCGATGTTGGTCACATGATGCAGTTTTCCGATATTACCCGAAAGTTTGAAACATGGTGTTGACTGTGGCGGTTCTTTCAAAACGTGTGACTTTCAAAACGTCTACATTTTTAATAAGAGATTCTCCCCTTCCTTTTCACTAAGGTAACAACCATTATGACCTTGATCTTGGGTCAAAGGTTAAACTTATTACTGCAAACTCCTAAACCATCATTCATTAATATATGGTAATGTACTCAGAGGATACTACTATGGCTTAAAGCTGGTGTGTGTTGCACTCTCATTAGGTCTCTTTGACCTTGGTGTCAAGGTCAAAAGTCAAATAAGTGAAAAGTTTATACCAATTCTTTGTCTGATCTATAAATCCTGAACTTATGAAGAATTTGAAGGATAGCTTCATCAATCAATTGGCTAATAAGCATATGGACATATTTAAGTAGGAACTTTATAACAATCACAGTTATTTTGGTAACTTAATCCTATTCTAGGTAAACATGTGCAAATAAATACCATTGTTCTTTAAAGATGCTCCACCGCCGACAGAGCATAAATGATATTCATTATTTGAACAATAATTGGTGTTTTAATCGTGTATATATATGCCTGATTAACTAAAAAAATAATGTAAAATAATTTATTTCGCCTTTGGTGCATGCGCAATCAGTAATTCATTTCATATAGGATATAGTGACACAGAATTTTTTCGGGATGCAATTAATTATTTTTCATATTTTGAACTTAAAGTAAAATTAGAAGCTCAAACTTTTCAATGGTGGTAAAGGTGTAAGGTAAGTAACTTTTGTAACCGAAGAAAAATACTAAATCGTCTTCTCCTGTTTTTTATGGTAAAAAATATACCATTTGTCAGCGGTGGAGCATCTTTAATGTATTGGGTTGATAGTTATTGGTTCTACCTACATTATACCATGATGGTTACTATTATCTTCATTCTCTGGATTGTACAGTGTATGTGACTTTATGAACACTGAAACATGACTTTGCAATTCCCTAACGAATAGTTATTTTATAGTTAAATTAATTAATTATACACACTAACCCATAAAGATTGTAAAAAAAAAAATCCCCAACCCAAATTATCAAAATACATCTGTAGCAAATAAATATATAATAAAATAAATACATTTACGTAAATATAAATCATTGAAATAAAATAAGAAAAAAAGCATGAATAAAGAAATCTTCATAATTTGCCGAATCATCAATTTTACAAAAACCTTACTCTGAAGATTTCATACTTATGCTTTTGATAGAGTCAGTATTATAGGTGTCCTTCAGATGTATTTCATACATTAAGGAACTCTTTGGAAAAGAAGATAAATATATGGTAAGGTGATACAAAGCCTTAATGGAAATTCTGAAAGTATCTATATACATGTTTGAATTAAAGCAAATCAGAAAGTGTTGAGATGAAATGTTTTCTTATCCCACAGTACTTTGGAATTTTTTAACTATAGAACATTGAAGTTGAAATATCCAAGTCTATAGATTTGAAAACACACAGTATATAAAGTATAGGGAAACGGTTAATGTCAACAGTTCCAGTATGATCGCAGTTGATTTAATCAGTTATAATTTGATATTTCATTGATGGTGGGCTTTATCAATTATATGGTCTGTTGAGCAGCCAATACACACATTGTGATTCTGGACTCGATTTGTAAGCCCCCAATCAATGCCTGACAATGTCCGAGACGAGGGTAATGAGATGGTAACAATGAGGTGACAGATATGGTGTTATGAATGCCTCGCCAACGTAAAACACAATATATATTGGAATTGAGACCTTGTAATGATTACCAACACTTTATATTAGAGGTGTGATCGGTAACTAGTGCGCGTGTTTGGTCTGAGAAATGTTCGGAGGATAAGATGAGGAATTTATCTGTGTTTGGCTGTAAAAAATTGAAAGCTAGTGTGTAAAAATTGTAGCAAAAAAATGAAAATGTTGTGATTCTAAAAAGAATGGATTAAATGTGTGAAAGATGGAATGTAAAATATGTACTGTTACTAAGGATCGCAAACCGGTATGTATTTACAAATATGTAATGAAATATTTTAACCCGCTGTCTGATTGGTTAATGTGTTCAGACATTTTACCACTAGCCCTCTACTTTGGGTTTTGAGTTCAAATCCCACATTTAAAGAGTGACTTCAGATCTAGATTTAGCCAGGTACTGACCGTACGTGGGTGTTTTTTTTTAGTATATATGAGTATCTTCTTGCGCTATCTATGACTTGAACATATATTTCAAATCATCAATTTTTGCAAGACTTGACCAGCTGGTGACCTTGGAAACTACAGTGTCAAAACTCCTTTGTTAATGAATCACAGTAAAGGTTGATTACATGTGACTCACAAACATTTTTATGCATAGTTTACAATACCTGTATAATTGTAGATATATGCAAAGGATTGTGATTTGTTAATGAAAAACATATATATATGGATAATGTTCCATTAGCTTTTGACTTTTACCAGATGCAGAATGCATGGTAACAACTATTTTGAACCAGATTTTATGATGACAGAATCAACCTGTGATGATACGGGAATGCATGCTAAAAAGAAAATTCATAACAAAATCACTAAGAGACCTGAATTATTTGACATATAACCAATACTCTACCTTATATATGTAAGCCACATTTATCTAGTGTATAATTACAAAATGAATGAAAAAGGATTTTACCTCCTGTAATATTGAGCCTAGAACCAGGAGACCCATGTTTAGATAATCCGTCCTAAATGTCTTAAAAGGTTATCAATCTTGGGGGCAATACAGCTGGCTAATTGGTTTTATATAGTGTCCTGACATGTATTACCTTAAGCTCTCCACCTCTGAGTTGTGAGTTTGAATCCCATGTGGGGCAGTTGCCAGATATTGACCATATAAGGTTGATGACTTTCCTCTGGATTCTTATATGCTTTCTTCCACCTCTTAAACCTGACATGATCTGAAATGATCCTGATTCAGGTAACGGATGTTAACAAAAAATAACACAAACATTCTCCATTTTTTTCTGTTGATGATGCCATAATTTATTCATAATACAATCCCAAGTGATATTGTACGTCACTATACTTTTTATCCGTGCTCTTGAACATTTAAATAAACAAAGTCTTCACTTTGATCAGAAATATAAACCTGTTACTATGTTGGATATTGACCCTGCAGGTAGGGCTTAAGAATTGTACCTGCTGCCCCTATTGTAAAAGGTGACTAAATTTAGGATCTTATCTTTTCTTTCTTCCTACCTTACTTTCTTCTTCCTAACATCTCCCTTGTCACCACCTTATTTTTGGCCTTCGGTTGGGCGCTTGTCCCTGTGAGGAAGGCTCTGGGTTCTGTCCCCTGGCCGAGAGTCTATAAAAGTGGTAGTTTCTGCTCTTGCTTAGCGCACAGCATTCAGGGAGCAGGACCATAGGTCCTCCTATTGTCAGTATAATATGACCGGTGGGGTGTGTTGCTTGGTGTCTTCGGCTACATGCTCCAGTGATAAAGCACTATAAAAAGGGCATGAGTTCAACTATAAGACACAACATGAATATACCGCTGCTCCCAAAACACACACCCATACTCATACATGCAACCAGAAACATATATACAAGAGATTGGCAACTCCTCCATTTTTACGATCGGCAGATGTACCTCTGTATGTGCTTAGGGGTTTTTAGATAAACTATTAAATAGTTGAATATAGAAGAATAATTTTAATATTTTGTAAAAGTTCAGTAATTTTCAGATGGTTAGAGTCGATATATAAATATAAACTTTATTTATTTTACATCGATTACGAAACAAGTTATATAACTTATGTAAATCACTCTCGATGGCCCGGATGTAAGCGCGCGAGGGATCTTAGTGTGGGAGGAAACCGGAGTGCCCGGGGAAAACCCACGTGATCGGGCAGGTGACCCCTAACCTTTTCACGTCCGTGCCGGGGATCGAACCCCGGCCGGCTAGGTGAAAGGCGAGTGGCTTAACCACTACACCACCCGATCAGTAATTTTCAGATGGTTAGAGTGCGATTTTGGATAGAAAAAGTAATATTTTAACTTATTAATTAATAAAACAAAATGCACTATAAACCAGAGGTCCCTCTGCCTGTCAACAAAGACAAAGAAGGAGTTTCCACTCTCTATGTATATGTTTCTGACGCAACACACTGCATACATGGGAGGCCATCCTGACATGACACTGGCTGTTAATAGGACGTTGATTAAATCAAACAAACAAAGCAAATGCCGGACATGTACAGTATTAGCTTTCTATTCTGCCACAACCACTAGGAATGGAAACCTGTAGTTGTTTTGTTTTACTCACTGCAATCTGTATTACAACCATCTTCAACAAGTTTCATTATTCTTAAAATAAAATCTAAAAAAAAAAATTAAATTGATGAAATTAAGTTTACTTACATCCATGGTGTTACTAAAGATAAAATCGGAGGAAATTGTTTCTTTGATCATTTCAATTTTTATGAATTTTATAAGATAAAACATATTTTAATTGAAAAGTACTAATGTATTTAGAAAGATTTAAATTGTTTGAAATCAACATAACATAATATAATGTTTAATTTCCTTGAAAAGGTAGAACTTTCATGTTTTGCCATCCTTAGTTTATAAAGGTATGAAGAATTATTGGAAAAGATGTCTAAATTAAGCTTTTGACACCTCGTGAACCTTTCAAGTACCTGTCATGTTCGTTGTGTATATTGAAGCTTTATATGCTGGGGTGTTTAGTATTACTTTGGGGTAGTTATGATGTAATGGTTTTCATGATGCAATATGTTGAAGGTAACAGTAATTATTCTTTGTATATAAAGATTTATATAAGGATAAACAAACTACAGACTATAATGTCCAGCTTATAGCATAGAGATTATAGCTAATCTGTTATAAAAGGGACATAACTCTAGCTTATTTAAAAGCACATGGATTTATAATATCCTTAATAAAACCTACAATGTTTTTAAAACATTATTCGAAGACACATGATAAAAAATTAAAAGATAAATAGATAATGAAGCAAAAATAAAACAGGACATAATAAAAAACAACAACAACAACTTGAATAGCATTAATAAAAATTTAAATTATATATATATATATATATAATTATTTTATTATCCATTATATATATTCTAACTGCATTTCAAAGACTAAATTTAAGACTAAGATGTGTTTTGTTGCTGACTGGTTCGACAAACACATGAGTTTGATAAGGCAGCTTGTATACCTAATCGTTTAACGATTATACTGCTTTAATATATAGCTATTGTCCATTTTTATTAGCTGTTCTGTTTACACACCTGGTATCAACTGCAGATCAATTTTTCTCCTTTACACCTGAAGCCTAAAACGCAGGTATATAGGTGTAGTGTACTGTCTGTATTCACCCTTCATTGAGCCTAGCTTATAAATATGCACGGAATTAATCTCTTTAGCGCTTTTCTTGTAAACATCAAAAAGTTCTATTCAGAGACCTTTTCACGCCTGTACGAGCATCCCGCTGGTAATTTAAATATGGTAGATATAAGTTTTACTTTGAAAGGAAAAGAATTTTGTGTAATGCATTAGAATCAATTAACTGGACTTTGTTATTTAAAAAGAAACTTCTAAGATATGGCCTGTTACATAGATCTGTACTAGAACAAACATTCTTCATGTGATTTGTTAGCTTACCTGGAATAAAATACAGGTTAATAAATATTGGAAAATACCTTCATAATATTTGAGAAGATACAAGCTTAAACTTTTTTCCCTGTTTTTCCAAGTAATTCAGATAAAAAAAACTATTGGAAATGTTTTGAAACCATTTTAGCTGAAAAAAATTTCCTTCCAATTTTAATGGAAAAGCATGCTATGTTTTTACAATATATGTTATTTTGTAACATGGTGCATAATGTATGAACAGCTTACTGGCTTTTCCTATTTTTTTTCATTATGTTGATTAAAAAAACCAATCACATAAAGAAGCTTTGTGAAAAATATCTCATTCGCCCTACAAATATGTGGTAAATAACTGAATGACTTTAATTTCAAAATAAAAAACTTAGGTATAAAAAAAGTTGAAAGTTAAATTGAGGTTAAGCTTACAATGCTTGGCTTTTTCTGTCTAAGCTTCACTACACTTGGGGTTGACATACATACTTACATATATATATGTACTGCCTAAAGCTATAATTATAGCTCGATCCACACTAGTCCAGTGGCATACTAATCTGGCTATTACGGTTAGAAAGGACGATATTAACTTTAATTGTTTATAAAACGAGTCTGTGCGAACTTGGTCGACTGGTAACTGTAAATGTGATCTATGTTGTCTACGGGTCACCGCCCCTTAACAGGCTTCATTTCATAGTGACGTCTTCAATGTTAACGGTGGCCTTGTCTGTCAATATCATCAATACCATTTTGGTTAAAGTGCTTGGCTGGCTTAGGACCTCGTGTTGACAAAGAAAAGTGTGTGGCTAATGTATATCCTGTAGCAACGCTCTTATCACCGACTGGACTTACCTGTCGGAACCCACCTGTAACGTGAATTGTTTACTTGGGATCAATCTGAAGTTCCACGGGTCAAAATGTGACAAATCTAATGTCTACTTGGAATTTTTCTGTTGGAAAACGAAAAAAATGTCGTTGGAATGGATTTGCCTAAATTTGACAGCGGGTTGTGAATAGATTACTTACCCTGGTGATATTAAGGAAATGGAAGCTCATATTGTTTTAGCATTTAAGACTTTGGTAAGTGTAGATTCAACATTTATTGGTAGATCTGCTGGAAATTTATTTATATTTTGAGAGCTGAGAAATATTATGTCTTGAGTGAAATATATGTTGTTGTATACAACATACATACATGACACAGAATTTCTTAACTTTGGCACATTGTATTCACCAAGGTAGGTTATATATGTAAACATACATCATGTGATTGTTCATTCTGACAGCTGCCCTTTAATTTGAATTGTCTGGACACACAATGTTAGATGAGATACTGTGTATGGGTAATTAGAATCTGTTTACTTTTAGGTTATTCTGTATGAACAGGGAACAAGACTATGAACACCACCATGTCACCATGTACATGGTTAAGATTATTTTATGTTGGTTTTAGAGAATGTCAATGATTTGAGATTGTCGTGTAAATCATAGATTGGATTGCAAGATGTCACAAAGATTTGGATTCCAAATTAAGATAAATTGTTTCTTCTCAGAATAATTAAGTAGACATTGGTATTATGGGTCATCAAGTGTATCTATGGGTTACTTGTCATGTTTAATGATGGATTGTATTACCAGGATATTCCTTAAAGATAGTGTAAGATGATCCCTGATTCACTTATAGAGTATTCCTATCGGTATATTCCATTGACAACACTGTCTATGGGGTATTCGTTGGTTATATTACCAGGGTTATTCCTGGGTTTTATTATTAGGGGTATTCATGGGTTCAAATATTACCAGGGAAATTCTTGGTTTATATTTCGGAAGTTAACTCATGGAAATTTCATAGTTATCGCCAAAGGTGTTCTGGGTATTCTTGCCTTATTTTGTCAGAATATCCCATGGGAAATTTCATAGTTATCGCCAAAGGTGTTCTGGGTATTCTTGCTTTATTTTATCAGGATGTCCCATGGTTGTATTGCCAAAGGTGTTTCTGGGCTATATATTCAGAGGGGTTCCTTCATCATGTTACATGTACAAGGAATAGACTTCCAAGTTCTTTTACAAGAGGTATTGTCCACATGAGTTATTGGATGTATTACGAAGGGCATTTGTGGGTTATCTATTTAAGGGTATTCCTTTAATTTGTTACAAGAATATTTCTTGGTTCTAATTGCCAAGGGTATTCCTGGGTCCTGTTGCAAGGGGTATTCCTGGGTCTTGTGATATTAGGGTTATTCCTTGGTTCTATTTTATAATTGCCAGGGGTGTTCCTTGATGATAATACCAATGGTGTCTCTTGACTACAAATTAACAGTAATTCCTTGATTATGTTACCAGGGTACAAGGGGTACTTCTAGGTACTATTGTCATGGGTAGGTCTGGGTTATAGCCAGAGTTAACTTACTTCTAGGTAAAATACCAGGGGTATACTTGGGTGAGAGGTGTATTCTAGGGTTATATATATTCAGATGTGGGTATTCTGGATTTTAATGCATGGGTTAGTTCATGGTGTTGCTAGTAGTAATCTTGTGTTATTGGGTAATGTGACCAGAAAAAGTATTTTGAGACTTGGATATTCCTTGCAAATGATATAAGGATTATGATAGGTATTACTTGGGTGTGCTAGAACATTTTGGATTTTGTTAGTGTGATCATACTTTCATGAAAAGGGGCTATATATTCCTAAAGTGACATACACCTACATGTACTGTATTTGACCCAATAAGCGCCCAGGGCGTATACAAATTGAAAAGAATGAAAAGGTGCTAATAAGACGAAATTGTATTGGAAATCTATACATTTTTGTGTAGTTTTGGTCTTTATAAATATATGCCTGGGCAATTGAAATTGAGGCCTCGAAAACGGGGAGGGGCGCTTAAAGGGACATGGACGCTTATTGAGTCGAATACGGTATATATATATATTTACATTTTACCTCTGGTTAGGACCTTCAGGAGAAACATGACTATATGTTTGCTGTAAGATTAGGTAGCGTTGTCAGTGAAGTGTCTGTCCATGATTTGTCTGATTTGAATCTACTTGGGATGTTACTGTTTAGTAGCATGAAGTATGTCATTATGCATATGTAAACATGTCTGGGAGAAAATTTAATATATATCTGGGTCCTAGGTATTGTAAGCTTGTTGAAAGTACATCAGTTAGTGTTGGCATATATATGGCATAAGATTTATAAATATATATCTAGATAGATATAATCTTTTGATTTGGAGGGAAATTTTAATCAAAACCTTGAAATATATTACAGTAAGAATAGTGATATCAAAACCAAAACAGCAATCGGCTTTAATATTAGTCTTTCACCAATTTATGTTGCCTGATTGCTGACTTCAAAATAACACAGAGGTACTGTTTCAGAAAACCAGGAGATATTCTACAACATGAGCTTTGAAATAACACCCACTATGATGATCATTAATCAAATAGATGTTCAATATTAGTATCAAGTTTTCTCCAATGAATAGCTAGCATCATTTCGCCTTGTAGATGGTAGCTACCTGAAAGAACATTTGGAAGGAATACATTCCATACATAGTAAAATAATTACTGAATGCACAACTCAGATTGTTTAAATTCTACATATTTTCTTAGGTTACAAGGTTACCATGACAATTAAGATTTGATAATGAACTTCAGTGTATTTATAATGAAATCTATAACATCTTTTAAATCAAACATTCCTAGAGCTCAGTAGAATGTGTTCTAAACCAGGTTTTTACTGTACACATTAATTAAATACAAGAAAGTACAACAATTAAACAACAAAAGTCACTAAATGGCCATATAATTGGAAATGGTGAACCACTTAAATCCAAATTTCAATCTAAATGTTTAAGGCCTTTTAAGGGTCTTAACACCTTAGACAGAGGCCATTGCTCGGCCATTGTGCTGCTCTCAATCTTATCTTACCTGCATTAGGTTACCACTTTACAGACTGAGAGATGGTTTTTAGTCTGGGCATTTATTTTTGAACACAGACCAATGTATCCTATCGTATGAATGTGATATTGAAACAGTTAGTAGACTTTCTGGATACATTTTAATCCTCTGTAAGATATAAACACATCAGATACAGCAAAGTTTTATTGTATATTGACCATCCACCAACCACCTGCAAAAAATGAGTTCCAAATAATTTTGGTCATAAGAGATGGAGGCATGAGCACATATACCTGAGCCCATTGTGGCCTAGAGAACCTGGTAACCACACAGAGTAGCCACACATAGCCACACAGAGTAGCCACATATAGCTACACAGAATAGCCATAGAGTAGCCACACATAGTAGCCACATATAGCCATGCACATAGAACTACACAGTGAAACCACACAGAGGCAACACAGAGAAGCCACACAGAGATCTCACAGAGTCCACACAGAAGCCACACAGAGGCCACACAGAGTAGCCACATATAACCATGCACATAGAGCCACACAGTGTAGTCACACAGAGGCCACACAGAGAAGCCACATATAACCAAATATAGCCACACAGAGTAGCCACACAGAGTAGCCACATATAACCATGCACATAGAGCCACACAGTGTAGTCACACAGAGGCCACACAGAGAAGCCACTTATAGAAGCCACATATAACCAAATATAGTCACACAGAGTAGCCACATATAACAATGCACATAGAGCCACACAGTGTAGTCACACAGAGTAGCCACATATAAGCATGCACATAGAGCCACACAGTGTAGCCACACAGAGGCCACACAGAGAAGCCACATATAGAAGCCACATATAACCAAATATAGTCACACAGAGTAGCCACATATAACCATGCACATAGAGCCACACAGAGGCCAGACAGAAAAGCCACATATAACCAAATATAGTCACACAGAGTAGCCACACAGAGTAGCCACATATAACCATGCACATAGAGCCACACAGTGTAGCCACACAGAGGCCATACAGAGAAGCCACATATAACCAAATATAGTCACACAGAGTAGCCACATATAAGCATGCACATAGAGCCACACAATGTAGCCACACAGAGGCCACACAGAGAAGCCACATATAGAAGCCTCATATAACCAAATATAGTCACACAGAGTAGCCACATATAACCAAATATAGTCACACAGAGTAGCCACATATAACCATGCACATAGAGCCACACAGTGTAGTCACACAGAGTAGCCACATATAAGCATGCACATAGAGCCACATAGTGTAGCCACACAGATGCCACACAGAGAAGCCACATATTGAAGCCACATATAACCAAATATAGTCACACAGAGTAGCCACATATAACCATGCACATAGAGCCACACAGTGTAGTCACACAGAGTAGCCACATATAAGCATGCACATAGAGCCACATAGTGTAGCCACACAGAGGCCTCACAGAGTAGCCACATATAACCAATTATAGCCACACAGAGTAGCCACACAGAGAAGCCACACAAAGTTGTTTTGTGGCTAAGGTGCCATATCTACCAATGCCTCTTTGATTCCAACTACAAAGCCTTAGTGGTAACTATGGTAATCCTCCTTCCTCCTTTACCTCAATAGGGAACATACTTTATATACATTGTCTAGGATATCATTCAGAAACAAAACAGACCAATCTTGACCATGCATGGAAAATTATCTATGATGCATGTAACACAAAGGCAACATTTAGGCAACAGTCAGTGCTGTCAACATCTGGAATAGTTAGGTTTCCATACTCAAACTCAAATTTTATGGACTCTTTAATTCCTTATTTGGATAGGAAAGTCCTTGCTTGAGATCGATCATCTTCCAGATCCAAAAGTCAAAGGTCAAGTTCGTCGATGTTAGTTTAATTCTACATTACTATTTCATTAAAGTAATTGCAGCTATAGGTTACTGGTCTGGTTATATAACCTTTCTCAATAAAACAAAAATATCACTTCCTTTGTTTTCTTTTGCATAATGATAAAGAATGGTGTCTTAAAACAGAAAATAAAACATCAACAATCCAAATTAAATTAAGACACATTTTTTAATTCTATGTGACAAAGATTTCTCAATAATCTAGATACAAACAGAACCTGATAAAGTAAAATTGCATGGTTCATTTGATTTTTTGATAATTCAATTTTTGTCAAAATATTTACAAATACACCTAGGAAAAGGTGCTGCACATTGTGTTGTTCCTTCTTTTCCTTTTTTATAACATCAGGGTACAGGTGTGAGGGATGGGTGATATGGAGAAAAGGGGAGTAAGAGTAACTGGAGATTAGGGTGGGGCAACAAACATTGACTCAAGATCATGGTACAGGACAAAGAAATATTGTTCATTTCTACAGAACCAAATTATATATGGGTGGACCTTAAACTTGAGACATGAATTTTATTGTAAAACATTAGACTGTATAACACATGTTGTATAATACTTGACCATGTGTTACGACATATGGTGACCAGAAAGCAACAGGTACGCTTCCTTTATCGGTATTGACAGAGGACTTGTAGCACCACACGTAACAATGGTTTTATTGATCATCTGTTCGTGCCGTAAAACATTTCTGACATTTTCTCAGGCCGAATGTGATGTCATTTGTCCAAGTTGTGAACCATGGTCAGTATTAAATCCAATATTGATGAAAATTGTTATATACTGTAATTCCGATGCCTTTTGTCACTGGTAACACCACATTTCCAGAGCTAAATTAGTTTTTGTTTATTACCTTATAGCATGTGTGAAAAATATTGTTTGACTCCGGCGGCTAATTTTCTTTCATGTGACCTTATAAAATGTATATGAACACATAAAAGGTGGACTTAGCGTGGCATCGGGCCGATCATTGTACTCCTAAAATGTGTGTAGCGCTATCTTTGGGGATAAGACAGTTTCGATTAGAAGCTAAAACTTTAAATCTCTTATACTGTGCCCTTAATACACTTGATATATTGATTTATTAGCTTTACCACTAGGTTTTTGTGTATTGACCATACTAACAATACTTTCATTGTCTTTGTCACATGAATAAAATTTTCTTGATGGTGGAGGCCTCAAACAAGGTGTCGCTTGTCTATAGTTCGGTGACAACTCAATGTCTTCCATAAATTGAATTATTTCCATACGGCATGAATAACATTTCCAAGGGAAAAAAATGTCTCCCATTACCAGAACTATTATGGATCTTTCTATTGTTGTACACAGGAAATAGTTTATTCAAGTGTTTAAATGTATTCATTTTTATTCAAACAGATATGTCTCATTTAAATGAAATCGATTTGAAATATTTCCTTTTATTCGAAAGTAAGTTGATTTGATATGGAAGAGAATGATTTGATGGGAATGAATTGAGCTTATAATGGTAGCTTTGTTAATAAGATGTACAAAAATTATCCGAGAAGCGTGATGCATGTGGGGCACCTGCCTTAACAAGGGTATCCCTAACTTTTCCTGTAACTTTCTGTGGTTTAAGTGGAATAATGATGTTCAAATGTAAATATCTATGTCAAAAATATTTTGCAGCTCTCTTATTCCAACTATATATGTTATACAAGATCATGGCCTACATGCAACAGGGACATTATTTACCCCTACTCCCTACATGAGGCTATGCCTGAGCTAGTTACTGTTAAATGATACCTGTTCAGTGATTTTTCTTCAAGAACTCTGACTTTTAATATACCGTTTGTAATAATATATTTTAAAACACAACCCTATTCTTTTGGAATTCTCTTGATATTTTTTAACCTGCTTTTGTCCTCAACGATTTCTATTACGTTTTGCTTTTAACATCAAAGTATGGAAAGATTGAAGGAATGCATATTGTGTTTGTATGGTAGAGCCAGCTCTTGACAGTTGTTATGTACATATACATAAGTTACTTTGAGATATGTCTGATCCCTGACGCTTTATGACTCTGTGGCACTCGAGACTTGATTGCCATCAGCATTGTAACTTCTCGTTATAGATATCATTTTAATTCAGTCTTTAGAACGATCTTATAAAGTCTAATTATGGATCAAATCGTTTAAATTAAATCATATTGTGTGATTATTACTCCCATATCTGACGTTAGATAAAGAGTTTTTGAAGAGAGGTTTTGTTATGTGGTGTTGTGGTAAATTACCGACTTGGATAGTTAATGTATGTGTATACAAGTTTTGTAACTCCTGTACACCAAATTTTAATGTTGACTCGGTTTTAAATTACAGGTAAGTTATGATTTGTAGAGGAGTTGGCTTGAATGTAGCCAAAACATTTCTACAGGCTCCAGTTTAGACAATTACTCAAGGATATCAATAACAACTTAAATATGTAATTTGTATTAATTTAGTAATGATTACTTTTGTTACACACAGTTGCATGGGCGTAGGAAGTGGGGGGGGGGGGGCAGGGGGGGGGGACGGAGGGCAAACGTAAACATGTCTTTTGGTTGTGTGGTTGAATTAGTCTCCTCCTGTGAGCGTTGGGCCCCGAGGGGGGGGTTGGGTTAAATATTGAGGACCTTTGACCCCCCCCCCCCCCCCCCCATTACGTTTCATCTTCCTATGCCACTGAGTTGTATACCATTAAAGTATTCAGACATACTATCATATAACCCCTCCACCTCTTGGTTCTGAGTTTGAAACCCATATGGGGTAGTTGCTAGGTATTTACCATAGGTTGGTGGTTTTTCTCCGGGTACTCAGCTTTAACTTCAGTAAATCTGGAACCTCAGACTCTGTTTATGGGATAACCAACAAAATAAATCCTAAATCTACATGACTTTGCCTTCTGCTAGGCATCTACTCACAGGTCATTTTATCATTTACAAATTATAACACATAAACGGTGTAAGTTTAAGGAAAGCAGTATTGAAAGGTTCCTTACCAAGGACAATGGCCTGCTATTAGGCATTGGATGTTGAAACTTATACAGTTATTCTTAGATATGAATCATAAAGTTATCTTTTACCAGTACCCACTGTCATATAAATGGAATCAATGTGAATATTTGTTCCACGACACATGTTTTATGATTTATTAGGGTTATAAGTTCAAAGTTTTAGTTGTTCTGGTCAACCAGATCCCTAATCCTGATTACTTACTGGTGACTTTGTGACCTTCCATTGAACTGGTCAGTGCTAAATCTGATCATATAAGCCTTATAGCTTCATATTTGTATTTGGGCAATATACAGTAGGTGCATAATACAATTAACATGGGGCTGAATAAATCTGAAAAGGATAAAGGTATTTTTTAAAGTTTTAGAAGTGAATATCTTATGTAATAGTAAAGGAGTATGGATTTACATTATAACTTCTCTGCTCCTGGACAATGGTTTTGTTGAACATAATTTGCATTACAGGTAGTAGGGTAATAAACTTCTAAGCTTCAGCCCTATAAATATTCAAGTAGTCACTGTTAGCCTAAAGAATCCTCAAGTTGACAATGGATCACATCTTTAACTGATCTGTTAGCTTCTCTAGTTTAGGCAAGACACCAAACTTATATCAAATCTTTGAGAGAGAATATATGATTGATATAAAATCTCTCAGATAACAAAGTTTTGATTAAAGGAAGCACTGTTTACTAGACTGCAATAGAGAATAGCCATATTTGATGATTTGAATGTTCATTTTGAGTACAACTAAAATATTTGAATATTACAGGAGGACTTCCTAGCAACAGATGACCTGTTTGTGGAATACTTCAATGCCTTCCTGGCCTTACCAGTAAGTACAGTGTAAGCAATGAGAACCTGTAGTACAAGAAAGAGTTGAAACATGCTAAAGAGCACCTGTTTCTTATAAGAATTACATGCTATTAAGATATAATTGAAAAGCATCAATTGTAACCCAATGTAACTCATTCACCCCTGAGAACACATTACGGCTCTTCTAAATCAAAGACTAAACCAGTCTATGGTGAAATTTCAGGGTTAATGAGTTGCAGTTGCCATTCTGTCCCATTTAGGCTGATGACATTGAGAATTCAACTCTGGAGGAAATAAAGCTGACAATTTACTCACAATCTAACTACAAATGCATGAAGAGTCATAGGTATGTTACAAAATTAATCTCACTCCTTTCTACTTTTTTCATTACAGACTTTCCCAGTGGCTCTGCACTTCAACAAGGAGTCCGGAGGATTTGAGGTGGCCACAAATGCTAAGAAAGAGTTGTCCAAAAAGATTAAGGCAGCAATTCGATCTCAGAAACACACCAACAAAATCTACAGAGTTGTAAAAAAGCATAGTTTCATCGACATACCATTGATTCCTATTGAGGAGCCGGAAGGGCCAGAAAATGTGGAAATCAACACAACATTCACTGTCACTGTAAGTAACATTATCAAAAAACCTTCACATATATACAGGAGTAATCAATTTTAACATATTGGAGGGTAATATTTCCTAATTTAGAAAATTTCATGTTTAATATACCGTATTTGACCGAATGAACTCCCAGGGCAGATAAAAATGGATTGTTGGAATTGAAGATAATTTAAGTGAAATTTAAGCCACGAAAAGATGCTGCACGGCTGACAAATAGTATTTTTTCACTATCAAAAACAGGAGCAGACAATTTAGTAATTAGGGCCCCGCATCGAGATGCGGGTGCCCTATAGTAATCAGGTTGTCCGTCTGTCTGTCCGTCCGTCCGTCTGTCCGTTTTTTTTCTTTTGCACATTAATGATGGAAGGGAGTGGAGTATTTTCCCCATATTTTACATGATGATTCCCCATCCATCCTAGATCTGCTTGGTAATTTTTCAGGCTGAAATTAAATTAAAAAATCGGCCATCTTGGATTTTAACATTTTAAAAAATCACAATGTTGTTGCTCTTAACTGATAAACATTTTGTTATAACATTATGATGCAAAGTTGTTCAGAATTAAACAAGGAGTTGACTGTCCAAAGGTAAGGTCATGGGCCAAGGTTACTAAGTCAAAGGTCAAGGTCAAATTTATTTGAGTTAATTGTATGCTCTTAATGTAATGTTAGCTTGGAATCAGGATTCAAGTTAAATACTTGGAAGACTTTTTCCAAAGAATTATAATAATGTACCATCATCGGTTTCCCAATTAATGTTGACATTAATTATTTATTAGCAACATATAGCTAACACGGAAGAATTCGTTGTCAAAATACTACTTTTCCACTTAAGCACGTCAGACACATAGCGGGGCCCTTTCTGACGTGTCAGTGTTCTAGTTTTCTTCAGTTACAAAAATTACTTACTTGACACTATTAGCACCTTTTAAAAGTTTGAGCTTCTAATTCTATGTCAAGTTAAAAATATGAAAAATAATTAATTGCATCCTGAAAAAAATCCGATGCACTGTATCCTATATGGAATGAGTAATGATTGCGCATGCACCAAAGGCAAAATGAAAATATATATATATTATTTTGTGTTAATTAGACATACAGACATCCGATTGAACACCAATTATTGTTCAAATAATGAATATCATTTATGCTCTGTCGGCGGTGGAGTGAAATTTAAGCCACGAAAAGGTGGAGGGACGCTTAGAGGGACAAGGGCGCTTATTGGGTCAAATATGGTAGATCTCATTATATGTATCTTTTCTAAGATGTGTTTCTGTCACTTTTTGAATCAAATTTAGTTTGAGGTACATTATTGGAGGCATGTACATGTAGTAGTAAAGTATATAGTTGTCAAGTAATGCTCTGTTGTATAACTGAGTTTTAATTTCATTCTTCATATCATATCAAATAATACATTTGTAATGAATCATTTCAGACCCTGAACAGGGAGCAGGGGATCCATTGGGTGAAGGAAGTACGTCTACCTGCTTTCCTGGAGAGTGATCTTTACCTGGAGTTCCGACTCGCAAAACTGATATCACAGTCGCAGATAACGGGGGAACGAGGCGAGTATGTCCTCCAAAGGATTGACTTCATACCTCGGGCACAGAAGGTCAAGAAGGAGGAGGAGGAGGTGGTGGTGGTCGACCCCCGGGAACAAATTATCAAGGATATGTATGTATGTGTAGGGGAGGCACTCCCTACCCAAACCGACGCTTGGTTCGCGATGGCCGAGGGCGCAACCACCACCCATACCACCTACTCTACACAGCCACGCCCCAACAGTGCCGCCGACATCGTCAAACGACCAAACAGTGCGCGACCAGTGAGTGCCTATAGTGCTATTGATAGTTACAACTATTCTGAGAGTGGGATCGGAGTATCAGTACGCGGTTCAGTGAATAGTTCAATGGGAAGAGGCTATCAGGTGTCACAAATGTCAACTAGTGAAGACGACGATGTTTATTCTAGTAAACTTTTCGCAACTGATGGAAAACCCATGACACCTAGACCTTCAGAAATGATCTGTTGTATGGCAGATGAACCGTCCAAAAAGTCACGGCCATTTAGTGCAACTGTGTACAGTACGCCTAAGTACGATGCTGATGGTGACAATGAATCAGGATTAGGGATTGAAGACGATAAGTTTGATTTGGCATCAGAAGGTTCTGGGCATCAGGATATCACAGAGGAGGATGGACAAGATGGAGTCACTTATAGTTCAAGTGAAGAAAATGTTGTCTTCCGAGATATGGACGATCTTGGGGCAGCTTTAGTTGGAGCTGTACTGAAACGCTCTATAGCATATCTCACCAATAGAAATGAAACAGAAGTGGCAGACGATCCAGATATTCTAAAACATCTACCTAAAACATCTTGTAAGGACATGACCTTGGACATGATTGACCGGGTGTCACTCGTGGAAGACAACAACACAATTCCAGAAACAGAGGAGGATAAAGAGGTAAAAGCAGTGACAGAAGGACATAAAAATAAGGAGAAGAAAGATGAGGACAGTGATGCAGATTCACTCCTTGACAGTGAGGATGATTATGAGGAAAGAGATTTGTTTTTCCGTAAAAAGAAACAGAAAACATTTAAGCTGACGGATCGTAAGGGAATTGAAGCTTTTAAGTCATTTCTTCAGGGAACAGCCGGAGAGAAGAACTGGCACATGTGGTTAGATATTGACCGTATCCAGTTCTTGACCAAGGGCAAGAGTGGACCAATACTGGACGTGGCCATCAGCAGGTGAGTACCGACTCGCATATGTCCTCAAGGATAATTTTAGCTCAATGCTATGAAAATGGATGGGGTTGAGTTGGGCAAATTTATATAGTGATATCCATGTCCATTACAAGCCATTCTGATGTGTTGACCTGCACTATCCTGCCCTGTCCTGCCCTGCCTTATCCTACCCCATCCTGTCCTGATCTGTCCTAATTAACCATTTATCCCAACCTGCTCCATCCTACACCATCCTGCCCCATCCTGCCCTGCCCTATCCTGCCCTTCCATTTTCTTGTCCTTCGCTATCCTGCCCTTCCCTATCCTACCCCATCCTGCCCTTCTCCTTTCCTGCCCTGTTCTGTCCTAACCCATCCTACCCCAACCTGCTCCATCCTACTCTATTCTGCCCAATCCTGTCCTGTTGTCTCCTATCCAGATTTCATATAAGGCAGGAGACTGATGTCTTCAAATATTTTCTAGTTTTCTGTAGGATTTTTTAATCTGAAAGTGCACGGGGTTTGTGACAGCACTGGGTTTGATATTTTGATATTTATCATGAAAAGATGTTTGGACCAACTGACCAACCACATGGGCTTTTAAGAGATTTCATGCTTCCAACAGGGGTTACTTCATAGCTTACATAAATTATTATCTAAACCTATTTGTTTCTGTCTAAAGAATGCAATGTGCCTGGGCACAACTTCTCCAGTTTATTTGAAACCTTTAAAAAGATGTTTCTTGATGATAGAATTTATCTAATGTAAAGTAACATTTTATTATTTGGCTTTGATTAGAGGTTTGGGTCAACTGACCAACCACATAGGCTTTTAAGAGATTTCATGCTTCAAACAGGTTAATACTGGGTTACTTCATAGCTAACATAAATTATAGGTTTCTGATTGGAACATTTTGTATACAAATATGAAATCTATCTAAACTTATTTGTTTCTATCTGAAGAATGCTATGTGCCTGGGCACAACTTCTTCAGCTTATTTGAAACCTTTAAAAAGAGATTTCTTGATGATAGAATTTATTTGATATAAAGTAACATTTTATTATTTGGCTTTGATTAGAGGCCTTCTTGCCGATACTTTACTATGCAGTATATTATTTGCATACCGTAATTCTCAATGATATACATGATCTACACGAACAACAAACAGTGACCATACAGTTGTTTACAACCAATGATAACTACACTATCCAGTAAATCCACATGTATATATTGGTACCTAGTTTTTTACTTCCAGTACTTGAGTAGGGATTTACCCTTCAAATACAGTCAGGCGTTGAGAGGTTTAAAAACGGCTTCCCATTCACACGACATAGCTATTTACCTACTCAAGATCTATATAGTCTCTCCTTCTTATGCAATAAAATATTTAAGTGCTTAAATACTCTTTAGGTGAAGGCTGTAAAACTACTGGATATGTATGTTTGTATTGATTCTTCTCTTGAAATCGAGATCCCTGTTTTATTTCATGCCTTAAACATCCGTGTACAACTGTCTTTTACTGAGGAGATTCAAAATATTTGCCTGCATGCATCAGGACTTTCCTTTCATGACAAAATTTAATTAATATAAAAAACATATTAAGTATTTAATGGAGAAGTATAATTTTTTTTTATTAAAATTGGAATTTAAATATTTCGAGGTGTTTTATTTTAAAATCAAAATCAATGAAAAGGACATTAAACTTCAGTTATTCAAATTAACTGCGGGTTCCAAAATAGCTGTGTGTTTCTACCCGGATATTTAGCAATAAGTTTTTATTAATCGTTGTTTAGATGATAACATCATTATTTATTAGTGCCAGACTTATTAACATTTCCATTGATCCAATCAACCGCAATACATTCAGGCCTCGTTAAAAATCCAGATTTATTATTATTTTTTTTTTGGATTGATGTAGTCACAAGTTTAATATTTCATGGACATGATACCTGAATACTAGATATATATATGTCGTAGTCGGCATTGCATGGTCGTTATAAATCATTGGAATTTAAACCCCGTCAAGTTTAAACATTTAAATATTGGTCATACCCGAACGTATATTTCATATGTATATCGATAGGTAGCATTTTTAAAACGTAGTTCAGTCATGGGAAAGGAAAACATGCGGCTCTCGCTTTAGGGGTGTTTACAGATGTTTGACCTCTGGGTGTTGCCAGGTGACGGGAGAGGGTCGGATATACAGGTTATTGAAGAGGGGTGTATTAAATGTAAGGGGTATATGTGACTTTAATTAGAAAGAACTTAACCTTAGTCTTCTCTGAGTGTGGACATAACTGTCACACCTTCAGGATATAGATTCCTGAACAAACAGACGGAATTGTCGCCATTGTGTTTTGTTGTGTACACGGTAGTACACGATTGTAGTATAAAAATCCCACACATGAAACACTCTGTATGTACAGTCATGAATTAATTTTGGGAGTTCAATAAATATCTGCGAGAAATGGACAGAGATCACCACAGCGGGAGTTAGGACTTGAGCCGAGTAATTTGTAAAATCCAGTATGACCCCTATAACTTTCATATCACACTTCCTTACCAACTCGGAAACCTTTCAGTATTTGTAAAACAAGGTTTATACTCACAGCAATGATATTCTTTGATTAAATAATAGATTTTAAGCTTTGAATAAAAACCAACCAGCACAGCTATAGTTACATGATATGACAAAATATTCATTTAATAGCTAGTCCTTCATGATACAAATCCAATATCCATGTGGCTGATACAGTACATTGTATGTAAACACCTTGTAAATAGTACTATGTATCATGATTTTTCCCTAATATATCAAGGTAAATCAAAAGATATTATCCAAATATCTTGATCCTGTTCCTTTCATGACAAAATGTCTCTGACTGGATCTGTTTGTTATTTTAAAAATGTTTTTCAAGAAAACCTGTAGGCAATTTTGAACAAATATTAGACCTGGTACATTTTCCCTGTAGCCCTATAATGAATCCCCATATTATGTAACCAACAAGATTTGTTTTGAGCAGTAGTTGATATTTGTCCATAACTCACTGCTAATTATCATGATGTCATCTTGATTGTGACATCACTCATCATGATTTATTTATTTAATGTCCTTATGTGAGGTACCACAGTATAATACAATGAAACTTGTCTAATCTGAACCCTAATTTTATCAACATCCTGTCAAAGCTGACACTGTGCCATTCTCCCATAAACAATATTAGTAAACAACAATATCTTACTTTCTCAACACCCTGGCTAATTTGTCCAAGAGTTTCTCCCCACAATGTCGGATTAGACAGGTTTCACTATACATTATTTCTTTGACACTTGAATACTGAATGAATGTCTTTTTTTCTATTTTAAAAGCTACCTGAGCGAGATGCGAGAACTTTACCACAAACCTGGTGCTGTGTATGAACTGACTGTGGAACAGAAGAAAAGTCTTGGACTGTCAGAGCCCGCCTCATGGACTCTAGAAAGACTCCAGCTAGTTCACAACAAAATAGCAGAACCTTTGATTCTCTACTGGTAAGATTTTCTTTGGAGAAACTCTTCAACTCATTCATCCTTGAAAATAACAATTATTTATGTAGCCATTCCTTTACTTAAAATTCTCCACATCAAAGTACATATATTATAAGTAAAGTACAGACGTTAAGAAAAAGTCTGAAGTTCAGGAAACTTCTGAAATGTGTTGTTTATATGAATAATTTCAAGTTGAAAAAATAACTATAACTTAACGAATATATGATGGAGCTGAGCCTTGGTCTATTATAAATTTAAGAAAGAGAAGTTTTCAAAAAATGCCATTTACATAACTTCATATCCAAATTGAAAAGATATGCAAATTATTAATGTTTAATCAATATTCCACTTTATAATGGTATGGGATGTACTATTTTGGTGCAGGGCCCCACGGTTCCTCCTGAAGCAAAGCCTGAAGTCTGATCCAACTAAGAATGAGTTGTACCACAACATGTCTCAACTACGCCTGAACACCGACGGAGTGTACCCCAACCCTCCTACTACCAAGCTACTACCCCTACGTCCCAAGTCGTGTGTACCCAAGATCTCTACACCTCCACCTGTAAGTAAAAACAATCTCAATCCAGGTCATATAATCCAACAGTCAACCTCAGTTCCTTCAGAAATGTTCAGCATGAAGTAATGACATCCTCTTTAGTCTTCCCTTTGATTGACCTATTAAACAAATAAGATGCATGCTTATTCAGCCAATGAACTGTAATATACAATCATTAAAATGAGAGTGTCATTTTGAGTGTCTCTAAATGCCATGGTTCTCCCAAACATAGTTCTCTGTCAGACTGCGCAGATGCCATATATTTTGTAGCAGTTACCTCCCCTTGTATTAATCTATTCTATTTGGTACTACATTGTACTGCTAAATAGGCCTATAAATTACCTCCCCTTGTACAGAAATGTCTCTGTGACTTGAATTAACCTGACCTGATGCTTTATATATGTTACATTACAGAATATTGATATATTTCCAGTTAGAAAATGAGATGTCTCTATTAATTGAATCAATTGTACACCTGTCAGCTCATGAAATTCTTGACAGTAGGATACTTCTTGCTATTTTAGCCTCTAGACTATATCGTTCATAATCCACATGTAAGAGTTACTTCCCTTTGATATGCCAAGCTGTTTCCAGCGTCATTTATATTAGCCCACCCCAGTATCCAGCCTACCATTGACATCCCCTCTAGTAGGATATATGAATTATTGTTCCTATGTAAAAATTATCTCCCCTCATTATTTTAGCCCACCCCTATACCAGCGTAACATTGACATCCTGTCCAGTAGGAAATATGAATGATTGTTCCTTTATAAGAATTATCTCCCCTTATTATTTCAGCCCACCCCTGTACCAGCGTAACATTGACATCCTGTCCAGTAGGATATATAAATTATTGTTCCTGTATAAGAATTATCTCCCCTTATTATCTCAGCCCACCCCTGTACCAGCGTAACATTGACATCGCCTCCAGTAGGATATATAAATTATTGTTCCTGTATAAGAATTATCTCCCCTTATTTTTTCAGCCCACCCCTGTACCCAGCGTACCATTGACATCACCTCCAGTAGGATACAAACGTGTGTATGCCCAGAATGTGTTGTCCTCTACAGCCAAGGAAAAGAAGAAAGAACTCATCACACCTACGCTACAGAGCTCCAAAACTCCTGTCAAAAGGTAGCAAATTAATTCATTTTCAGAGAAATATTTTGAATATGAAGAATCTGTATCTTATTTACTTTGTCATTCAATCTTGTTTAAATTAGACTTGTAATTCTGCTCCACTACGATGCTCTAACTTACGCTCCAATACCAAGGTCCAACAACTTCCCGTTCGGAGTCTCCTCAGTATGACCTCTGTTGGTGGCCAATCAGCGTGTCTCCTACGAAATCTTCGGTGTGGTTGATTTATTCGTAAGTATAAATGGCAAAGTACGTCCGGAAATGTTCCGATTCTAGGCCATGGGTTATGCGGTGGTGACTCCAATTGGAGAGTTGTTAGATCTTGTATTGGAGCATAACATAGAGCACCGTAATGGAGCAGAACTACAAGTCTAATTTTAATTAGATTGCTTTGATATATTCTATATTTTAATATTTCTCTGTTGCCACATTTACCTCATACTTTTTTCAGATTAGTGATCAGAGGTATATTAATCTTGAATCTGATCTAGTGATATCCTTAATGAATATATCTATGTATAAATAAAACAACATGATCAGAACGATAAATCATATTGAAATCTGTGATTTTCAGATCCTCTATAGGAAGTGCTAGCTCATCACGTCCATCATCAGCTCGCCTGCAGTCCCGTCTTCCATCTGCCCGCCCCGCCTCAGCTGTTCCCCCTCAGTCCACTTCCCGACCGGTGTCTGCTCGGCCTGCTGCTAAACCTAGCGTGGATCGACAGACATCACGGGCACGCCCTTCTTCTGCAGGCTCTACCCCTAGTACACCCCTGGAGGAGGCGGACGATAAAGAGGTGGAGTCATTACTACAGACTCTACACTATGAGAGGATAGCTGGGGGATTCTTCAGGAAATATGTGGAGAAGACTCAGAAAAGGGTATGTACTGTTTGAATATTGTGGTTAAATTAAAATATAGAAATATAAGAGCTACAAGATAATTTGATGGGTAATTATTGTACAATTGATCCATAAGCTGGAAATTCTGTATTAGAAAACTCTTTCACCCAAAATTAATATTGACGATTATAATTTTTAAATATCTTATCATTTAGTAAATTTCGTAAACTAATTAGAAGAATCATGTTGAAATACACACATTACATTTTATTATATATCAAGACACAGGGGAGATAACTGCAGTTGCACTCTAAATAAGGTCTATTGAATGCTATCTAAATGGAGTACTATTTGAAATATCACTCTTCACTGATTTGCAGGTGTTGATAGTTACATAAATTTTGATGGAGTAATATCATTAATGAGAGAAATAAATAGTAAAAAATATGTAAAATATTGATATAACAATAAGTATTTGCTACAGATAGCTATCAGATACAGTGGAAAAAACCAGTTTGATATATTAGAGTAGTAATTTTATTGAAGGAGAAATTTGTTTTTTTTTCTCTATAGAAATGGATCAACTGCCTCAACTTCTGGACGGACTTACAAGAGTTCCATCTCCTTTTTTATGCTGATTCCATTGACCCTGTCATTGTGACCAGAAAAGCGAAGGTATTGCATAAATTTATTTCTCAATATGGTAAAAGGCAGCTATACTTTCCTTATGAAAAAAATTGAGAAGGAGTTAAAAATTTTTAATCAATGCTTTATCATATGCTGCTTTAGCTTTTCTCCATGTAGTCCTCAGGTGGCTATTCATCACCTTTGTTTTCTTTATAGAATTTAGAGGACATTTCTGTTGTGGTGAAAATTTTTGTTGAAATCTTAATTTATCATCTTCGGAATCATAGTTATCCTTATATTTCCTGTGACTATTAATCACGTGTCAATTTGATTAATTTTCCAGACAATATATTCCCGCTACATTGTGGTTGGGTCTGCCAGAAATATTGGATGCAGTCCCGCTATTTTCCGTGAAATTTACCGTTGCCTAGAACCAGCGTTTGAGGATTTGTTTGATGAGGCTGAGGAGTTGGCGCTATCTGTCCTTCTCATACCTTGGGTCCAAATGATCAAAACTGACATGAAAACATACAGCAAGGTGAGAATTGGTTCTATCTTGGCCATCACGATCAAATGGAAATAACGTATCTTGTTTCAACATCTAATTGAAAATCTTAATTAAATAACCTTCAATCCTTTTCTTGATGTTCTCTTTTTCTCTGCCATCATTTTCTTCCTAAAAGGTAAGTGTGGCCAAGTGGTTAAAATGTCTTGCATTCCTACATAGGCTGTTGGCTGCATGGCCAAGGTGCCTTACATTTAAGGTTTTATAGGCAAATTAATATGGGGTTATTGAAAGATTCCTTCCATATGTCAACCATCCAAACTTTGGCTTCTCTAAACTAATTAATATTTTTTAGCTGTTAAAAGAATAAAAAGCAAAACACTCCAAATTACCTTCATGTTTGTTCTCCGTGAAAAATCCTAGATGCTGCAAAATGACACCATATTTTTTTTTACAGATGTACGCAATAAATTGATCAGTTAAAAGATACATTTTAGGGTTGTGGTAGCTGAGTGAGTGTTAAAACCTCCAGGTTGGAAAGTACATGTATTGAATAGTCGTTAGTTTTTAAATAGAACTTTGTTTTTCCTTTACCACATAAACCAGGCTCATTAATAAATGACCATGCATATACAAAAATACCTAACAAAATTAAATCCATTCAATTATTTCCTCATCACACTGACTACTGGCCAAAACACTAATTTTATACACATAATTGATTTTTCTTACCTGAGCGTCTGACAAGATGTGCTTAATGTAATTATCACATGCAGCAGAAAGTTGCAAATTGTCTCAAACCATTTTCTCAATGGTTCATGGCCTGAGGATTCAAAACCACCAAAGATACATATGCATCAATTATTCATCTGTTTTTCTTCCTTAACTGATGAAAATTTTGTTAAGTAATGTTTGTTTTGTTCTACTTCAGTAAGCATTGTTGTATATGAAACAGTAAACAAAACCATTCCAGGTTTTCGGAAGGAAGCACATCAGGAAAAATTTGAATTAATTAATGATTTTCTTTAATAGGTGGAGCTAATTGAGGTAAAGAAACACCTGGAGACCAAGTCCAAGTATGTGTTGACGTTACAGAAGAAAGGACTCATCAAGGAGGTAAGGATATCACATTGTGTTTTTCATCTCAAGTACTACAGCCACTGTCATCTTATGTAGGTAAAGCTAGGTCACTGTGACCTAATAAAGGTGTAGGTTGGTAGCCACTGTGATCTTATGTAGAGGTAGGTCACTGTGACCTAATAAAGGTGTAGGTTGGTAGCCACTGTGATCTTATGTAGAGGTAGGTCACTGTGACCTGATAAAGGTGTAGGTTGGTAGCCACTGTGATCTTATGTTGAGGTAGGTCACTGTGACCTAATAAAGGTGTTGGTTGGTAGGCCACTGTGATCTTATGTGTAGGTCACTGTGACCTAACAAAGGTGTTGGTTGGGCTTAACATTTTATAAACAGTTAGGGCCATTTGAACTGAAGATGTATACTGTATTTTACACTTCATTCGATTTTGATAGAACACATGGAAACTTAACTTGATTTTTGCTTTTTAATTTTGACAAATTCTTCTCATTGGGTTAGATTTTGCTTTATTTTCCCAAAGCAGAAGCTAGAGTGTTTTTTCTAGTCATCTGATGTTCTTTTTTTAATATTTTATAGAAAGAGTTGTCTAACTTGGATTGTTAAAAGACGAAAGATTTCTTTTTTAAATTCATAAAAATTTATTTAAAAAATTATGTTATTTTAAATATTTTTAAAGATGTTTTTCAAGCCCCAGGTATGCAATATGTTATTTCCAATTAACATGTCAACTAGCTTATACATTTCCGAGAAATAACTGATTTGATTTTACTCACTAGCACAATTTTAATCACTCTAGTCGATATCATGAGCATAAAGGAGGGAAAAAGAAAAGAATAATCAACAAAAGAAATTTTTCTATGATAAATGCAAGGAGTGTACAACATGTTTATTTTTAGATATAAACTGTCATAAAAATGATATTTCTTTTCCAGAGAGTAATTACCCCTGACGATCCAATGGACGGTTATGAGGACCCAGTGTATGATGAGAACCTTATAAACAATATACCTGACGAGTTTAAAGATCATTCCTTGGACAAATTAGTTCATAATCGTATAGAACTTGAACATTTCCGTAACTTTTTGAGTGAGAACTATGCGAGTATGGACCTGCTTTGTTGGATGGAGATTGAACAGTTCAGACGTATGCCACAGAATGATGAACGAAGACGGGACGATAAAGCTAGAGAGCTGAAAAACAAATTTTTGAACAAGAAATATTTCTTTGGTCCAAATAGTCCAGCTGGGAAAACTGCTCAAGATAAGGTGTGTTTATGTTCATTTTTGATTAAAATTTTTATTAGAAATCTCAACCACAGTTATTTTACATGTAATGTGTATTACATTTTTATTTTCAACTTTCAATTAATGTCATGCATAGAAATGTTTAGCATTCATAATGTATATTAATATAAAAATCCTTACCTTGGGTAAAAGGTGGAAATATTACATTAGAATGGAATGACAGTCAAGTCTCAGAAATATGATAGCTGTTATACTTGGGTAATCTATATTCATACATCAAGCTGTACAAGTTCCGGTATACATCATGAACGGATACCGATCTACCAGAAAAAATGATAATAGAATATAACATGCCTGCATGAGCAAATAATGCTGTACTTTACCAGGTAGACCAACCCAGACCTATAGTTGTATGTTGGGGGTGGGGGATGTCTTCATGCAGCATTGTCTTAGGACATTGGTATCTCATCTGGCAAGAATTAATGGCTCGGAATAGGGATGAATGGTACCAAACATTTTACTTATCAAAGTATGTGTAAGGAGAAGCTGAAATACATCCACGCTTGTGAAATTGTACTTTTCTCCATGGCAGAAATCCTAATTCTCTATGTGTTGTCCTACAGATTTCCTGAGGTAGACAGCAACTGCTACCTGTAAATTTGCCTCTAGATCACCTGAGCTGGTTAAACATCCAGTCAAGCAAAGAAAAAATACTGTTAAAAAATCCTATGCCATCATTTTTCATTAGGAATCATTTATATAAATCCCTATGTTTTATTTTCATAGATAATGGCAGATGCTGGTGGCTGGGGTAAACTACTAAATGAACGTCCACCAAACTCTGTACTGTTGGACGCCCAGAAGTATGTCAGGGAAAGACTGGAGAAGAAATGGCTGCCATTGTTCCTAACCACACCTGCCTTTGCCGAGCGCCAGAAACCCAACGCTGGCATGGATGATGTGGTGGACGACGTGATGGTTCAGAAGAGGAAGAAGAGCCAGGCTGTTCTTAAGGTTATTATATACCGTATTATATATTTTCTCCC
The DNA here is from genome assembly GCF_041381155.1 of Argopecten irradians. Taxonomy (NCBI): domain Eukaryota; kingdom Metazoa; phylum Mollusca; class Bivalvia; order Pectinida; family Pectinidae; genus Argopecten; species Argopecten irradians. The sequence continues at coordinate 24,696,510 of NC_091139.1, forward strand.
CGTTACTATTTTAGTAGCATATATAGCTGTAAAAGTTAACTAAAGATGACGGTTTTTATAATTTGCTTTCAAATCCTGAAGTAATAAGAAACAAACAACATAAAAAACGAAATATGAAACTGATATTTTTGCTAAAATGATATATATATTACACAATTGCATATATCTCTAAGAGTCACTTCCCTTTGCTTTCCTCTTTGATTTTTTTAAATGCAACATTCTGAGTTTAGGTAATCAACATGGCTGAAAATTGATCAAATCATTATTAATTTAAATTGGATTGACCTTTTCTTAGAAAAAAATTATCTGGTCTTGTTAGCAGTTTCTGAATGTTAATATGAATATTATTATTTTGTGATAGTAATGTCATAGATGACAGACAATAGTAGGGTACTCTAACACAAACAAAGGATGAAATAACTGTTACCTGCTCTTAAGACCATAGTTATCCACAAATAATAAAAACTCCATACTTAAATCATCAGATATTATAGACAATAAATTAATCTATATGGTAATTACATTATTGACTCTCTTACCAGTTGTTGGAGAGTCGGTGGATATCGTCGTCCAAGGAGATCATCACGTTCCGTAGCGCTCTTCTCAATCCTATCACTGCCCTACAGTTCCGCCGCTATGTCTCCATCAAGGGCGACACACTGGAGAACGATGTACTGTTCTGGCTAGAGGTCCAACGCTTCAAGGTTAGTCAGCCTAAAAGTAGATAACCGAGAAAAAATTACTACTAGCTTTCCACTTTTGGGTGGTAAATTTGAAACAAAAGTGAGGCAGTTTCAGATACTGACTTAAGGTCAGCGTTTTCTCTCTCTTAGTTCTAAAGTTTCTCTCTACTTTTTACATAACTGGCGCATTCTTAACTGATCATAGTAGTAACTGGTAAAATTTTGAATATACATCTCTATCGAGTGCATTTTCAAAGAGGATTTATTTTGTTGAAGGTTCATCATGAGATAGAATCCATAGAGAGAAAAACGATGAAATTTGCGGATAGAAATTGTCTTGCATACGACCTTTTGCTAAATGAAAGTTGATCATCATCTAAACATATTTTTGTAGATTTTTGTGCTTTTTAGTTTGAACACGATTAATTGTTTTGTTTTGAAATGTTTCTTATATTAAATTGAACTAGGACCCAGATTAGTTCTCAAACTTAACATTAAGAAATGACAATGATAGTTTCCATTGCCAATCTGACGTTCGGAATTTGTTTCAGGATGTGAACCACACCCACAGTGATGAGACCTACATCCTTGGTAAAATCAACGCCATTATCAACTGTTTTATCGACTCTCCCATCCCTCCTAGTCTTCAAATCGACATCACAGGGGATATGGCAGAGCGAATACTGGAACACAAGTATGAGAGGAACCCCTACCTCTTCAGAGAGTCACAGGTAAACGTTTATTGGCTTGGTGTTTAGTAATATGCACGGTACATACACTAATGCTACATGCTTCTTTTCTTGTTTTCTCTTCTGAAGTTTCCACATGATGCTTTCCATTATCATAAGAAAAATCACATTGAATTTTCTAATAGTAAACTAAGGGATGCTTCCTTTTCAATTTCATCTGGTTTTTCTTGATTTGTTCAAAGAAGCAGCAACAGATCATGATACTAGAATTATCAGGTGATCAATATTGAAAAACAAAAGACACGTATGGAAAATTGTGATACATGAAGTAACATTTATTTAATCAACACGAATATATATAAAAAATAAGCTAATTGTTGTTTTGTCTTTCCAGTGTGCAGTTTTCCGTACCCTCTTCCAACACTGGAACGACTTCTGTGAGTTCAGAACTAATTTGGCTGATGACAAGGTTCTACCGACCATAGAAAGACGACGACGCCATGCCAAGTTGAAGGAGAGACAGCGGCAGAAAATGGAGGAAGAAAAAGCACTCAAGGTACAACTCTTTACTATAAATCTGTAGGTGTGATGGTTGCTGAAATGTCGTGATCAGTTTTAAAATTACTTTTGAGATTTCCATTGAATTGCGGTGTTTTTGGACTTTCACAAAGAATTTTGCGTTTGTTGTTGCTGTTGTTTTATGGCATTGATATTAATTCACCATTTGAATGACATTGAAAACGAACTAGTTTTCGATATTATGATTTCAAAGGTTTGTGAAGTACACGGTTATATATGTCAACAGTGTTAGTGTTAATCCCCATAAATATTCTTATAGTAAAGATATGTTTTACTTGCTGAAAATTCATCCTTATGCAAAATGAAAAATGTTTGGCCAGCCTTACCAATCATCAAATTGGTACATTTAACATAATTACAATGTCTAGTTGGTCTTCTGATGTCATTATAGTCAAGACATGTCTTTCAGAGTCAAGACATGTCTTTCTTAAAATTGCAAATTAACTTTGATAAATATTTGATAGGCCTCCCAGACGTTGGTAAGTCACTGGACTTTCCATAAGTCTTACAAGGATATATTTCTATCAATAATCATTCTGCTTTTACTGCTCTCTTCCCATAAGTCATTAATTCGTTAAAATATCAAAATACACAGTCTCGTTTCAACCACCACTTGAAATCTTTAGAAAAAAAGTTTTATCCTATATACATTGTCTGACGTCAAGGTCCAGGTTGTTTGCCTTTAAGAATAGTAATTTTTCCATTGCCAAATCACATCAAAGTATTGTAAAGTTTCCTAATTTTCCGGTTATCTCATTAAAGTATTACATTGTAGATACACAATTACATATGTATTGGTGATTAGAATAAGTGATAGGACTAACAGAGTGTGTTCTGTCTAACACCCAACAATACAGAACACTGATCAGGTCCATTTACCACAAACGTAGTGGTGATCAGGTCAAGTTAAAGAAATACTGGCACTACGCCTTCTAACATACGGTAGTTTTGGTAAGATGCCACCATAATAGTGTGGCGTACATACCCCTTTATTGTCTTCCCTGAGGGCTTTTATGATCTTCAGAGTCCATGTTTATCCGTGATCAGTGGCTTTGTTGATTTCTGTCCGAGTGCCATTATCGATTCATCGGTTTCAAAATATTTCTGACACCTTTTTATGTTGGCCGTCCATATTATATAAGTAAACTACTTGTATGTTATTAAAATCTTAGGAACACAACAAGCAAACCACACGGTTGGAGGTTGGCGATAGAGAAGTACTTATGGAATTTAGTAGTACATTGTAGATTAGTTTTTGTTTGATACCACATACGATTTTTAGTGACATTCACCAAATATCAGTTTTGATGGTTTTAATTTTGCGGCATTGGCAGCACTATTTTAGGATTTGGTAATCACAAAGAAGCACGTTAGAACTTTTGTGGTGTCTCGGAAAGTATGATTTCATTTTGATGAACCAGTTGAGTGAACATTCGGTAACGTGAGGATGAAATATAGGGAATGGGGTAAGATTGTGAAGTCAATAACGACGTAAAACAAAGATATGAAGACTGTCTTTGGAAACAAGTTTTCAACAGAAAAAAATCAACGCCAGGTAGGCAGGCTTTAAAATTTGTGAAATCAAATTTTTTTTTCAACGTTCGGAGAAAACAGCTCTTTTATCATTAAATAGAATTATTCCTAGAGTATATTTAATTTGTTTACAAATTCTTTCCTCTAAAAAACGCTTCAAATATACTTCTATTGTAGGGTACAGTGAAATGTTCATGTACAGTCAGAGGTAGACTATTTTCTTTTTTGCTCAGACGACACCAATTTCACTTCACCTGTGATGCTTTTTTCAGCCAATCAGGCGCCAGTATAGGAAATGGTACATGCCAATGCTAAAGGTGTTTGTAAGTTTAAAACATCTGTGTGTGACAGATGCTTCAAAGGTCTAAACCGACCTTAGCATGTCACAATAACCATTGACTTGTGTACAGGAAATGGAAATGTGACCAGCAAGGTCACAGTGTGTAACATAATGCTTTATTACTGGTCATAAATGGCTTCTGTAACTATGAGAAAACATGCATACTAAAAAATATTCAGATCTTACTATGTAACAAAATGTGTGTTAACACATTATTAATCTTGATTAAGTCAGACACTGGTTACCAAATGGGATATATTCTTTTTCTAAGTTATAAACAATCTTACATGCATCGACTTTGAACTTTATACTTGACAGCAATTTGATAGCTGCAGTTCATTGACATAAATGTGCAGCTCCCTAACTAAATCTATGATATGTATTTATATGAACTGCATAACATGAAACATTCATGTGTTCTTTCTTTCGTAATTTAGAATTTTTGTGTAATTTCGTGTACTTGTTGATAGCCGATAGAAATTCACAGCAACCACGGAAACAACGGACATTTCTACACAACGGACATCACTACACAACAAACATTTCTACACAACGAACATTTCTACACAACAAACCTTTCTACACAACGGACATTTTCTACGAACAATTTCTACACAACGACCATTTTTACACAACGGACATTTGATGTTATAGAGTATCTGGTTTAAATGTTTATCCCAAATAAGATCAACATTTCATTAGGTTTTCATACATTTTATATCACATTGACAGCTATGGTCATTCAAGGAGATTTCAAATGGGTGTTCCATATCCAAAATGTTAATTTCCTTCAAGGCCATATGGCAATAAAATAATCTATATTCTGATTTGATTTACAACTAAAGTTTGTAGAGGTGGTTGGTCTTTCAGGAACATCGAAAATGTCACTTTTTAAAAAGCTATTATAAGTTCATTATTCCTTTTACATTAACAGCGATCAAATGGTTAATGACTTTTTCGGCGAACTGGGTTTTTGGTCATGGGTGAATATTGTAACATAACTAAATAATGTGTGTTAGTGCTGATATTTGTGAAATCTTAACTAAATTTGTGTTGGTTTGTTATGTCTAAACATTTTACAACTTCTTACAAATTCGGAAAATATTTCTTTTGTCATGGAGAATGAAATTTAGGAAGAACAGTTTTCTAGCTTTCTCATGTCATTTAAGCTTAAAATATCAAATTCAGAACGCTGAATATTTCTTTATTTACGATATTTGATATTTCAGGAAATGTAAAAATGTGCAAATATACAAGATATAGTATTTTTCTAACAAATATCAGTTTAACAATATCTAGAATTATTTTTCATTTATACTGTTCATCTTTTGAAAAAAAGGAATAAATATCAATTTTTATACAAGCTTGTATAATTTTGAACATTATTTTGATATTCTTGTGTTATAATTGAGGGGATTACAAATACACCAGACAGAATAGTGCAAAAAATCCTGCTAAAATTCAGTTTAATGGCTGCAGAAGGCGATGAAATTCTAAAGAACAGACCTTTTTTCATTGTGCTGTATTTAAATGTAAGGTATTCAAATAATTTACCTGAATGAAATGAAAATAGGACAGTTATAGAGGACATTAAGTTTTTATTACAGAGCTTTGGTGGTAACAGCGCCACTTCACACCCTGGCAGCTATTAGCAATATGGTGACAAGTCATTATGTTTTGTCGGTTGCACTTAAGTTCCGATCAGCTCACTTGTTGTATTCTGTCATTATTAAATGTAACACATTTCTTTTTGTATGATTAATAGTATTGTCAATAGTCGTGATTCTTTGTATCTTTTGTTGCTGAAGTATTAAGATTTTAATGAAAAATTGAGAGGTTCAGGTGATGGATAAAGTTCACATTCAATATAAAATATATGTACTCTATTAAAACTAATTCGTGAATACGGCTCTAAAATTGTTTAAAGCATACAGACAGTGTAGTAAACAAATCTTAACTAATTTCAATACAATCCCGACAATGCTAAATGAAACTTTATTTTATCTATCAAATGTATTAACATATTTAACCAAAAGACTCATTTGAATCTTTTCTTTCATATCTTTTATATAGGAGTACATGTATAGATGTTTATGTTTGTCTTACACAATACGGTACATGGACAGAAACATTTGAATACCAAGGAGCATGTACCTACAATGTAAACAATGTATATCTATCGACGATGAATAATATATTGTCAATTCAGGACGCGTATTGGGGCAAACATGGTGTATATACCCACTATGTATGTACCTGCTTGCATTGATGTGGGCATTTGGAAATCAAGGCACTTTTTGGTTAAAATACGGTACACTACCTACAGTTTATACCTGTCAATGATGAGGGGACGTGACAATGCATGGACATGCGAGGCTATCTTTGCTGTATCAGATCTAATCTATAAGATACCTAGATTTGTGTTATTTACCAAGATCTACTAAGATCAGTATCACGGGTGTAAATCTTAGATATAAATCTAAATCTATTCTGTAAGTCATTTAACTCTGATTCACTGTGCTCTATAATCTCTACGAAAAAATGAGAATCGAATCTCTGTAAGCTGTAATTATTGAGCCATATAAAATACACAGTGAGAAATACAAACAAATAGGAGCTAAATGTTTCTTCTTTGATTTATTTCTTTGTTGTAACATAGAGACGTCGGTGTTTGATAGGAATTTTTCAGTTTGTTTTGCTGGTAGTTATAATCACATATATAACACCTGTAGGATTTCGCTCAGCTTAGATTACACAATATATACCCAGAATTTATTGGGTATCGTTCACGTTAAATGGGATCATTGTATTACAGTAAGTTTCTGTCAAGTGTCGAATGCAGAGTGGTCATAATATAGTGTTTTCCTTGTACAATTTATATTAGTGGATAACCACACTAAAATTAAATAAAATTTCAAAAAAAATATATATTGACCAATCTTGATTGTTCCAGACATTACATTTTAGAAAAAATTATAGAAATAGAAAAAATGTTCTCCACAATTGTATAAAAATAGCTCATTGATTAAGACTCTTTGTTTGTTGAATCTCCTTATTAAAAAACCTTGGATTTATGAATAAATATTTGCTTTGTTGATGCTACAATTTCTACGTATTCTTATTTCGTACACTTGGCATTTTATTGTAGGAGGCGGAGAGGAGGGCAGCTCTAGGTCTGGCCCCGGGGGATGATTTGGAGGCGTATCACGACCCGTTTGCCCACCACCAGGGAGAGGGCAGTGAGGCAGGCGAGGAAGAAGAGGAGACTGGGTCTAAGGACAAGATCTCCTGGTCCTACTCTAATTATATGAATGCTTTACATAAGGAAGATATCCTCAACAACACAGACGAGTCAACATTCAGCTCGCTGATGTCAGACTCTGGTAAGAATTCTCATTAATGTCAAATAATGTACTCCTTGTATCATTTGAGTTTATAATAATGTTATGGTGTATTTCGATAGAATTTGAAGTAAACGCAGCAGTCCTGTTTAGGTTTTACATCCTTAAATGTTAATCAGAAACTTGTAGGGTTGGCACCTTGTCTCTAAATCTATGTTTTATTACAGGTCCCGAAGGAATATTCATGCCATTAAAATGGACATTGTGATTATTTTAATAGAGATTACCTTTATCGTCAGTCTCATTTTGTTTCCAGATACTTGACTTTTGCACTTCTTGAATGTTTTGACTCATACAATATGAGTATGATAAATGGATGCCTTAATTAGATGTCGTTCTTTTACCAGCTTCTCAAAAAGGCAGCGAAACTGGAGAGAAAGGCTCAGTAATAAGTAGGCCATCAGACACCATCAACACCACAAACAGTAGTGCTGGTAAAAAGGAGACCAAGTCCGAGCACTCCCAGACCGACAAACCAGAGAGAAAGTGGGTATAACATCAGCATGTAATTAATACATATTACATGATCAAATTTCAACACATTCTGAATTTAGGATTTATTCGTAGCTTACCTTGATATATGCTGTTTTTATTTCCAAACAAAAGGTTTAAAAAAAATGTTTTGAGCATCTTTTTGAAACATAATATTACTATATAGGGGATACTTTGCATCTTGATTTACACCATAGAAGAAGCCACACTTTCATTTATGTAAAAGAGACCATGAATTAGAATTTGAGTAGATGTACCAGCAGAAGTGATGTTCATTAAATTGTTATTTTTCCAGAAAATCTGTAAAGATCGCTGACGGACCACAGAGGAAATGTGAAAGTCCATCAAAGGGGGACCCTAAAGGTATAGCTAAAAATCGAATCACATTTACATTTCAAATTTTTGCAGCGTTTTATTATGAGTTATATCATCATTATTTTTTCTTTAAAATTGTATACAAAAGAAAACAACAATTCTAAGAAACACATAAGTTAAATCTATGAAAATATTGGTATGAACACCTAGTTACATGTATAGTGCGATTCAGTGGAATAACATTATCAATCAATTTGCTGGAAATCATGACCCTGGCATTTGTTGACGTATTACAGTTAAACGGAAGCCAGACGCCGTGACAAGACGAGCAAGTGGTGATGTGGCCAAGATGGAACCACTGAAGGAAGAGGTGGAGGAAGAGGGGAAAAGGTCACCTACAGATAAAAAAGGGAAAATCAAAGGTCAACCCATAGCTCAGAAACGATGATTGTTTCTAATAAAATGACAATTCCATGACGACCTAACATGGTAGCAAAAGAATTTCAAATTGTTATTTTCCTACTTAATTTTGATGGAATTAACGGCAAGATTAAGGAGATTTTTTTCTTCCTAATTTTCTACGGAATTATGAACAAGACAATGAAGTCTTGAATCTTCTGATAGCCATGCCAATGAATTCTTCAAATTAAGAGTTTTTGATAAAACTGTGATAACATAACTCAAGCGTTTCATAACATTGTCAAATTTAAGAAAAGAACAACACTATTTAAGACGACCACAAGTGCTATTAGTATCTGATAAAACATAGACAGCTTAGCATAATCATAGACAAATTGCTACTGATTTAAGATAGTGTCTTGTTGTTATTTCAAAGTACATAATAATAATTATGTATGCAATCATTAATCGTTCATGATATAAACCATGGATGTTTACTTCGACTTAGATAGGATTATGAAGTAAAACAAGATTAGTTTCATGTAGTTAGATTATAAATATACTATTTAATATTTATTGATGTTAAAATCTAGGCAATACTGTTTCAAATGTGCCTTTCTTTCCGTCCTAAGCTTATAGCTTGTAACAACGTGCCACAGACACGTTTTTAGTTCCATTACTTTTGTGAGAAACAGGATTTCTAACTTGTGTTTGTTATTCACTGTTGAGTTTAAGTTATGATTTTTCAATTAGATGATTGATTTTTTTACTGTTTAATTCATGAATTAGATTTAAACTTATCATTTCATTATTTAAAGAATTAAACTGTTATGTTTACTAGTCCAAATACATTAGTTTGTTATTCATATGACTTTATTTATTAAAATTCCTGTGATATTGGTGATGCAAATTCTTTAATGTATTTATAAACACTAACCATTTGCATTTCTCTGACTAAAATCAGACATATTTAGTACTGATGATATCGATGATCTCCTTTAACGCAGATCATTGAAGTTTTTTGAGGTCTAGGCTTAGAATTTTGCTACACCAGTTAAACTTAATTACTGATATAATTTGTTTACACATGTGAAAAAAGTGAAGTACAGTGGCTTCCGAAAGGACTTAAAAATGACATAATGTTATGAATTAATTAGTCTTTCGTTTTTAATTATTTTGATTAATTGTTATATTCCATAGCTATTATTATTAAAAATCTGTTTTGTATTATTCTTCTTTTTTAAACATTTCAAATAAAATCCAACTGAGTAAATCAAAGTGACTGATGTGATAGTGTCCTTGGATTTTCAAAAAATATGTATATTTACGTAATAGATAGTATGCTATAATTATTGTGTATTGTAATGACGTATTCTTATAATAGAGTGAACTATAATACATAATGTAAATCTATTTTTCAATTGTGCAACTATTTACATGTACAGTGTAGTTAAGACTTGTTTTATTGACCTCCAAAGCTAAAGCTGTGATTTAAGTAGCTCTGTTTTTATTTTGCTATTTTATGAAGCTACAGAAAGATAACAATGTAAACAAAGTAGCTATTCCATGTTTTAAAAGCAATATGTTTACATGTATTTGTCTCTGCATTATTTGCATTGTTTTACTGTGTCGAACTCCTATACAAATTGACAAACTGTTATGAAGTATTCCTTTTCTCTATTTTTATGAGATTTTATGAGATCTTTTATACCAACTTGAATGGGAGAATACTGCTGCATTTGATTGTAGTATGACTTAGTTAATTTTTAGATAAATGAAGTAAAATAGCTTTAAGTATAATTTTTTAGTAAGATGAAGTATTGAGCAAATAAGTAATTAAGAAATATCCTAAGAAAAAATGATGAACTGAAAATAATGTATACAGATATGTATTTTCCAGACATGTTTTCAATTATCTACAAATTGTGATATCCTTCTAGCATTAACATAATGCACATTTAACTGCGACAGACAGTATGTTGATAATTTGAAAAGAAATGTGAAGCTTGTCCTTGGATATGAGAATTATAACTTATCAATTTCCATTTCAATAAATTTTTCTGTCAAAATACCATAACGATGAGTGTTTTGTTTATATCATATCAGATCTGCGTTGCTAAAAATGACCTCAGGAATGAACATTTAGAATGATGTATATTGACCTTTTAAAAACAAAGTGATTTCTTCAGGAATTCGTTAAAAATGTTGAAGACAAAATTTTGATATGGAGAATTAAGGAAAACAGTCCACTCACCTTATCAAAAAGTACTGTGAAACGATCGATTTTGCGATGTTTTATTGTTGTCTTTTTCCTACAGTCAAAATGTATATAACTAGTAGAATACTTCAAAGGACATAGATAAATATATTCTTTATCGAAGAATTCATGAAAGTATAGGACTATGATGAAATGATAATCAAAGAACAATTTAAAATAAATTTTGACGAAATAATTATTTATAGAATTATGTCGTTCTCATTTAAACTTCTCTCGGCATGCAAATGATCAAAAGTCAGTTTTTGAGTCCCAGTATCAAGTTAGTGACAAGAGAACTATCTGACCTCGGACTTCAGATATGAATACATTTATAGACCTTTGGTAGACTTTTTGTTTGCACAGAATGGGGTTAGATCCGAGCATACTTTGAAGGGAGACCCATAAAGTAACTGAAAACTACTTATTTATGTTTCCCTGTGTTGAAATTGTGTCAGTACTTTCGGTGGAACTGAGGATTTGACCAGGATATGGCTTGATTTGATTGAGATTTATCAGAGCGCGATTACTCTCCCGGATCGTCTGGGTCTATACTATTGTTTGTTTTCGGGTTTCTTCATAATTATCAATATTTTGTATGATAATATTCCCATTATGGATGTTTGCTTTCATTAAATCTTACCAAACCAGACTCAACCTTAAATTCAGATTATACTCTGTAATTCATACCACAGAAAACATGTGAACTCAAAAGAAAGGATCAACGGTTGCTCGAAACATTCTTAAATACTGATTTATTAGGTCATTACAAGGTTGTCGTGTATAAAAGTTCTCAGGACAGCAATTGAGAAGTGGCACGACTTCAAAGTGTTGCGAAGTTAGGGGAAATAGTGTTAACATGAATTCAGTATACTTGAACACCTATGAGCTGTTAAAGTGGACATACATAATGTACATAAAGTCAACATGTAAATTTTATTGTGGTGATTTATACAGGTATTTAGAGGGCTCGATGGAATTAAACTTTTATATTTTCTCATGTATTAGAATAATTGTTAAATCTTTATAACGAGGACATATCATGGTACAACCGTTAATTCCACCCAGGTGATAGAAAACATGGTTTGTAAGGAGAGTATCGATTCGGGCCAAGCCGTAAATAAATACCAGAGCAAAAGGTCGTTGTTATGTAAAATAACGTATTATTCCTACTTTGTCAAAAGTAAATAAAACCTATTTACGACCCTCGAACATTTAGTTTTGGTGTCTTACCACCCGTACCTCTGTAAATCGTGATCGATCAGTCACGCCGTATGTATATTACAGCATTTACATCAGTATATTACATTTACAATTCAAACCCGCGGTTGTCCACAAACTTATGAAATAGACTTGTATTTTATACAAAGAATAAATGAAAGGAGGTGAACTCACACAATGTGTATTGTTATCTGGAATATTCATAAGGCGAGCACATGTTCACGTTTTATATTTGGGATGTGCTGACAAACGTCAGTAGTCCGATATCTCGTACACTGTCTGTACAATTGGGAGTATGTCACTATTGTCGCGGTTTACTAATAGAAAAATATATAGGCCTCTATCATAATAGACGGTGTTGATATTCATAATGACACATATCAGTATGTAAATATGTTGAAAGGCGTTATCAGGGCTTCAGAATGAATAGCTCATAAAGACGCGAATCCATAAGGTCGCCATATACATTTTATGTATACCTATCAATAATACCAGAAATCACTGAATTAAATCTACATGTTATATAGAGTCTGTACAAACAGTAAACACATCATCATAGGTGGTATTGGTACTAAGTGATAACTAATGTATTGATGTATATAGTTGTAATGAAATATGAGTGGTTCGTACACACCCGAATCAATAAGGTCAATCTAATGAATATCAATCTTTAAAAAGATACCTGCAATAAAATGGTATTGAAATTAAACTACAAAGTTACTTACTTTTTTTCTCCTTCAGTGATCAAGAGATTTCTGTCATATTTCTGAAATTTGAAAGTGTCATCGGCATTTCCTCAGGTAAAGGAAAAATCTTGAAAAATACTTTGAAAAAACTGGAAATATTGTAATGTCATCAGCAGACACACTACATAATAGCCTCTTTATTTATTCCTATGATTAAGGAAATAAAACTTTCAAACAAAGGGAAATTAACTCTAGTCATAGTGGAAAAATAAAGTAGTGTATTACGACAATATGGTAACGATTGAAAGACGAACTCATAGCAATTATAGATTATGATACTAATAACGAAAGATCGACAGTATCCGTATAAAAATAACAAAATACCAATACAATGATAAAGCAATTCAGTCTCAAAATAAGTCTAAAACAAATCTGGATGTTTGGAGACGTCTAAAATAGTATACGAGGTATAGGACCGAACGGTGCGTTATACAAAGCATGCTCTGATTCAACGCCATGCTACCTTTAGTCAGACTCTTGCCGGGCCATATTCGCAAATGAGAATCATGCATACGTGGAATAATGTAGTATATAAAAAGTTGTGAACCTATATGACCTTAAATATTGTAAAATTAGATAGAAACAATGTAGTCAACTGATGTTGACGGAATTAGTTCAAGAAAAAAATGTCGATTAATTTTTTGAAATTATCTAAATGTTGAACGATATTTTCGCGTAATTGATAATTCATATATTCACCTTTAAAGTTTAACCACCCACCATTAACAATTTTCCAGACAGACGCTTCGGAAAAAAACAACGATTACTACGCTCTTCTCCTAAACTTTTATTAAAACTTGGTGTAGTAAAAGCACATGGCAAACACAATGACCTTGAATATAACAAACACAGGATACATAGATTGTTATGTTAATGATGTTTTCCTTGTCCCATGCGCAAGTGTGCTCATGTTCTGGACGATCGTGATTTATTTGCATTCAACACGTCCCTTGTGTCGCATCCGATAATTCAGAACTAGATATCAGCATACGTTTTCATAAAAATTAGGGGATGGGGAGAATAACACCCAAAATACCATGATAACAATTGTTATTGTATCTACAAATCTTTGAACCCAAACAAAAAATATCACTGAAGCCCACACCATCGCCATATAATTATGCCAGATAAGCAAACCCTATAATTTAGTTACGCAATCCCTTCTTCGGTAAAACGGAATCACAGAAAACGTTAAGAGAATTGTCGTTATTCTACAAAAAAAAACAGGCTTCAGCATTGTATGAAGTAAATATCGTACAAAAAGAAAACAAAAAGAGAGGCTAGGCTAATAGTATTAAGTACATATCGGACTAATTAGAGTAGATGCCTTTTTGTTGAGAAGACATAACTTTTGGAATTATCTTTCATGATATTGTTACACCCGGTGCTACTAAATGCAGTTAATTTACTAAACAATATTTTAGATAAAACATTTTACACTTGTAATGCAATATTTATCAATGAAGTTTGAAAGTAATATTCAATGTATCAGTATAAGTAACGAGTTGAAGAATACCATCATGCATAATGATATCAATAATGTTTGTGCCGTAACCTGGTGAACATTTTCACAAGTATGATGTTTTATAACTTTAGCACAGAATTTTTGCACAGTAAAAGTTTTTTTAAGCCCTATGTATATTAAGATGGAAAGATACATGCAGAAATCGCTTTACAATTACCAATGACACTCTAAAGGATTTGTGCAGTCAAAAATGATAATTTCAGTTTATGCTGAAAATGGCTTTATTAGCACGTGGAGAAACCTCTCCGTGCTGTGTATTATCAAAAAAAAATTTTGGCTGCACAAAACCTTTAAAGATGTTAATTGAATTGTAGAGCACAACATGGACTATATGTACTCATTTCACTGCGCTGTAGATGTAAATATAAGGATTTTTGGCATTACTACTAAGATCATTTTATCTATGTACTTATAAAATTGAATCCTTTGCATCGTTAGTATTGTTATTTTGAAAAAAATTGTTAATTTTTATAGACAGGTAAATAAATTATTAAAAGCTATTCTTGATTCGTGTGTATGAAAATTACGACATATATAACTTAAAGATGCTCCACCGCCGACAGAGCATAAATGATATTCATAATTTGAACAATAATTGGTGTTTAATCGTGTATATATATGTCTAGTTAACACAAAATATAATATAAAATAATTTACTTTGCCTTTGGTGCATGCGCAATCAGTATTTCATTCCATATAGGATATAGTGCAACGGATTTTTTTCGGGATGCAATTAATTGTTTTCGATACTTTAAACTTGAAGTAAAATTAGAAGCTCAAACTTTTCAACGATGGTAATGGTGTAAAGTAAGTAATTTTTGTAACTGAAGAAAAATATTAAATCGTCTGCTGCTGTTTTTGATAGTGAAAAAATGTCATTTGTCAGCGGTGGAGCATCTTTAAACAAAGGAGACTAAGACAGTGATGTAATTGTGGAAATGGAACATGATGCTACAGCTTATCAGTATTGCTATAATTAGATGATATTAGATATAAAATTGACTGAAGTATGGTCAATTAACGTTTACACATACCATCTTTACTAGACATCGGATTCATTTGATTTAAAAAGTTACATTTCACAAAAAGATGTAAAAAATGTAGTCTATATATCTATGAACATTTCTGCAGAAGGACAACTGATACGGGATTATTCATTTTGTCTCTGACGCATTTCCTTTTTTAATGAAGGGTGTTCATTTCACAAAACAGGATACGTTAAAACCGCTCATTATTCGTTTGAATAAAATATATTATCAAATACAGAAAACTGAAAGTCACGCTGAATATACACAAACGATGTTAAAATTTTATATGAATTGATTTACACTTGAAATGCATCATTCATTCCCTAATTTAGATTGAACTTCGGACTACATGCTGTCAGTCGATGGTACGGAGTATTGTAAGTGTATAGGAACTGTCATTAACACTCTCTGATGACCTACTTCTACCTCAATACAGCCAGATTCAAAGATAGAAATACATATCTGAAGAATTTCCTTAACTTTAGTTTAGTTAATTACCCACATTGTGAAAAGATTGACGACTTTCACCTTCGTATTGGCTTTAGCTATGAAAAGATATCGAATGAATGTGTACTCAAGCTTTTAAGAAAATGTTTAATTCTATGCGACAAAGCTAATAACTCGAGACAAACCAAACTTCAAGTAGCGGTAAATATTAACTTTTACTTATCAATTGTGTAGTACAAATACATTTCAGCTCATTGTTTGTTGAGTGACGTGGTTAGATTAACTTATGTTTGTTTCTTTTGTGAGTACCTGACATCAGACTTCCGTCACACACACGGAATTGTCCTCGTCTGTACATATCTAAACAAAACTGGTTGATGGCCCAATTCGATTTCGAAGGGAAAAATACTCGATTATTGACGTAATATCATGTTTTATAAGATTTAACTTTTTTTACTTCCATTGCATGCAAAAGAACACTCATTTAAAAGTACTGCTTAACTATTCAAGAATATGGTCATGCAAATATGATTTTTATTTAATTATGAAAAATCCCAAACAAAGAAAGTTGAATATATGATTTAAGTTTCAAACTAATAAAGTGCAATTCTCCTGTTTTTTCTTAACATTTCAGTGACTCCAAAGATTTTCAAAGAACAACATAATATTAGTGTATAAATGCAGTAATTTTGTCTTTTTGTAACGTCCCATATTTGATAATAGGGATAATAAGATCAAAGAGTTTTGGAGAGAATTACACGGACGTGAAATAGGTAATGGTTACGTAGGTCAATAATTCGGTAAAAACAATTAAAACATTTTTATGTTTACATGCCAATTATTTAAAATCTGTATATAGCATTTAAGGTTGTACATGTAGTACTAGAGAACTTAATATTTTTAAGCTTGACAAAGCAAAACTTATTCAAATTATAATATATACATCATTCCAAGAATCATATATGACACTTAGTTCGAAAATATAAGAAAAAAAATTCAATTATTTTTTCAAAATTCTAAACTACTCACTGCGATGCTGAGTAGAATATGATTTCTTAGATCATCTATGACTTTGGAATGCTTCAAAATACTTTAAATAATTGATGGTGGGGACACACTTTTAACTCTACAAAGGACAAACATGGCCTAGGTATCGAGCATGCCTAGAAATTAAATTATCTAAACTGGAAAGACATGATGTGGTTTTATTAAAATAGTCGAAGGCAGTGGATGATGATAAAATATATAAAGATGATAATATAAAGACAGACTAGTTATCCTGTGATTTCTTCCTTCTATGACCACTAAACTCATGTTACAAAGGAGGCAATAGTTGCCTCTTCAAAGAAAGGCAGTAAGTAATTTCGTATGCACTTCGGAATGGGTTTGAAGTGATATTCACGCTAATGATGGACGTGTCTATAATCGACAAAACAACCGACACTTGATAGGCATTATAGGGTGTGTGGTTTCATGCAGTGAAATTTAGAAAATAAATCTCTCGTTTTGTACATGCTGGTGTCTCATTACACCAAAATGTCACTGAAATATTATCACTCTTGTTTTTGCATAAGAAATTATCATGTACTATTTTTGTGCACAAACGAAAATTTGAGCTTACTCTCTGAAATTTTATAGCCTTTGTTTTTAATCATATTCTGTCCCTATGTTTAAATTCCCATAAAATTCTGTTTTGATAAGCCAGGGGTAATATTTACCAACATTAAATGTTTTGTTTATGCGGGTTTCTTAATGCTATCGCATGAATTATCACTCTTCTCTTCTCCCTCGAGCAGTTAATTTCTCTTCAGAGAAAGATCTAAGGTATAAAGGGAAAGTCGACAAAGCATTCTTTAAGGGAGACATTAACACATATCTAAAGTCATGAAAAATCTTTTTTAAAGGAACTTTTTGTTATTTCAAGCTGTCAGCTCGTCCAATGAGGCGGAAGTGGGTCAGCTGGGCTTTAAGGAATATAAATATACAGACGCGTATGGTTACAATAATGACATGCATCGATGAACAAAATCAACGACCGAAAAATCAATATATCAGGTAAACATTATCGTTAAAATATGCAATCCGTGAAATTGTGACCTTGTCACAAACGAAACAGTTTAGAAGAAAACTATTTGAGATTTACATATGGAATAAACCCTAAACAATCTTTCTTTCTTTATGTATATATTACACGTGTGTGTACGCGGTAACACTGACGATTATATATATACCCACGAGGCAGTTTAAACCCCCAGGTATACATACATACACGGTAGTGTGGGTTTACAGAGGAGACTCACGCTGTCGAGCACCCAGATTGAAAGTATAACTAGGGATTTTAAGTTATTGTAATTATGTAAATAACATTAAGCTCGGTCTCGGCGTGGACATGCCAGCCATTGTAGAGACATTCATCCCACAGTGTTTCTGAGGACATCTTCCTTTGGCACGACGGACTCAATACTGGTGACAGCTCGAACGTTTTACACACAGGTAAGCTGTTCAAATCGGCTTTGTTTATTTCGTCTGTATTCTTACCTTTTATAAGTCTGTTCAATGTCGTGTTACAGTTTGTATTTTAAAACCGCTGTATATTTGACTTTCTCGGTGCAATACAGTGCTGTAGATATAGTTAACTTTACAAACGGTGGCGGAAGTAGATGCACCTTACCTGGATTTCAATCTTTTCTTGTTGACATAGATTTTGGTTGGGAACAAATTTAAGCAATAGTTTTTAAAGTCTAAAGGAACTGGAGTTTATCTCCGCCAAGTTAAAACCTGCTAACCAACATGTACCCGCTAACATCTTAGTTTACCTGGCCAGAGACCTATGATAGTGGTATATAGACTGCTCTATCACTGAAAACCTCGCGACTGTTTAAATCTTTATTCAGTGTTTGGTAGTGGATATCATCTGTATATAAAGGAATGAGATTGCATTTTATGAACTGACAGGGGTTTGGCAGTAATTCATACGTCCACAGATCTAGGTAAACGTGTGTTATTTCCCAAGGTAGGTGAAATATCGATCCCGAACTATAGCCAAGAGTTCACGCTGAGTCTTTAAATATTACTATCTGCTGGTCATGGTATGTGTTTCGGCCTAAAGTTTGTGACAGTAACATCAGAGGTGTATTATATATTTACTGTGATTTATAGTGGCCAGGACAAAGGTTTATTGTATTATTGACCACGACTATGAAGTCCTGCTTGCCAGTTATCATAACATTAAACTGCAGTATACACGATTGGACACAGATTGTGGTTTAACCTTTGTTTCATCTGGTTGAATCAATAAGTGTACGATTGACCATGAACTTTTGTGAGAATGAACAGGATTATCACGATTTTCCATTTTTGTTATGAATGACAATGAATTTTATGATTGTTCATGATTAGTATGATTATTCGGGGTTTGTAAGAGTAATTATGATTTGGAAGATTAACCATCATTTGCACTATTTTCGTTGATTGGTTTTGTGTGATCATGTTTTCTTCTTTTCATCTCCATTGCTCACGATTAACTCGAAACTTGATACCAAAGTGGAATCGCTGAAGAGCTCAATTCTTAATGTCTATGAAGAGAAACCAGGGAATGAAATGTAGATTCATCCAACTTGCTTGCAATAATGCAATTTACCAAGTCTCTTAACGATGCATGGTGATTATAGTTAAGTGTGCACTGACTATTGTGTGATAAATGATTAGACAGGTACTTCTACCGAAATGTCGTATTCTTGTTTTTTACCTAACGAAATAGTCCAGTAGAGAATACCCTAACCTAATTCAGATGTTATCTTAACACAAACATACCTATATACACATAATACTACCTCTCGAGATGTCTTAACAAACCTGTTCAGAGGGTATACATCATCTTAATTGACAAGTACGTAAATCTTCAATTTTAACGGTGCCCTAAACTTTGTCAAACATGTGAACACCTAAGTATACAAACTACACTAGTACTGCCGGTACCTTATTCTACCACAATACACGTTCATGTTTATAGAAGTGCTAGTTGTCATTTAGTCTTCAGGTCTGGCGTTAGGGATTGGTAGTGTGAGAGCGTGCACAGTAAGGGGATCTCTTGCCCTCCGCAAGGTCTCCTTGCCACTTTAATAACCACCACAAGACATTTAATTCTTTTATCAACACAAATCTTTATACAAGTTAAAATATTTTTTTTATTTCCGCTTAGACATTTTTTTTAAATAAGGTTATACTTTAGTCCAGTAAACTAGAGCTAGTAAGAGCTGGGTGTGTGAATAGGTCTGCCATTGAAAGTCCTTAAAACTGTGACAAGCAATATGAGTCCCAGTAGGGCCTAGTTAAATGACGAAAGGAGGAGACCTTTGTTGGTGATTTACAGACACTTCCTATAGTCGGTCAATGTTACGTTTTGTTATCCCCCTGAAAGGGAAATGTTCCTCGTATTAACGCCATGTACAGGTGCAGATCATTTAAACATTTGTTATGAAAAGAAAGTAAATATGAACGAGGTGAGTATTATGAATGACATAATGGAATGTATGCATGCATAGAAATCGAGTAATGTTTGTATCAATATTACAAAACAAGTCGGTACGTGTGTAAAAGAAAACAGAGCTGGTAGATTTAATTATATATGAAAAAGTCGTCCAAATTTTGTTTTAAAGTCCGTTTCAATAGTACACGCATAACTCTGCGTTTCATCTAAATGGTGATAAGTTTTAAATGTCCAATTTTCAATGATAAAAAATCTTGAAATGACGTAGGTTGCATGTTATTTCGTGTTTTTCCATTTTCCCGTTATGCTGACCTATAATTTGGAATGATTTAGCTTATTTTTATTTTTCCTGATTCTATACGCGATGTTATGTGCAGTTTTGTGGGTGACAATGCCTTCCAATAACAGCATACTGACGGAACTACAACACTGTTTATTTGAAATAGAATAAACGAAAATGATTTGAAACTTGAAATTTGATACCAAGAAACTAAATAATGCAAAAATAGCAATGAAGAAAAAAATCC
Organism: Argopecten irradians; assembly: GCF_041381155.1. Classification (NCBI taxonomy): domain Eukaryota; kingdom Metazoa; phylum Mollusca; class Bivalvia; order Pectinida; family Pectinidae; genus Argopecten; species Argopecten irradians. The sequence goes on from NC_091139.1 coordinate 24,717,178, forward strand.
ATGGATATATCATGTTTTTTCTCAGTCACTGCTTACTTTCTTAGGTTACTTAAATAAATTAAGAAACTTACTAACACCAGCTATGGTTCCTAAATCACTTACAGTTCACAACTATATAAATAGATGCTATGATCTCATCCTGTCTTTAGTTGTAACGTAAATAAGGAGGGAGACATCACGCAAACACGGAGGGAGGTATAATGGTCATCTCTAGCATCATCTAAAATTAGTCTATTGTCATCCGACCCCTTTTCACTTACGGAAACATCCGAGTGATGGATGGTACCTCACAAAGCATTGTTCTATTGCTGACAGGTGCTATTGTTATTGAAGTATCAAATAAAGCCTTCTAGAGCGTTATTACTGAAGGAGTAAAATCACTCAAGCGTGACAAAGCTGTATATCTAATGGGGGATATGCTACCCCTACAGTCTAGTATAAGTGTGAGCAGCCCGCCCAGGTATTCTATATCATTAGTTCCGCCTCGTAGATATATTATATTTTTTATAGATAAATGCCAGTCGCTAAATCCACCCCGCTGGAGTTTACAAGTTCTTATAAGTTTACTTTATATGAACCGTTGTTCTCTTAAATCGATCTAGGGATTATCACAAATCTGTTTACCAGTTATAGCCCAGCATGAATACCTACACATACCCACTCCAACATTTGTATTCGTATCGTTCTAGGTTGGCGAAGTTGAAGAAGTCCAGTCAGGCGTGCTAACTACTGTGCAATATTACACTGGGGTGTCAGCGATAGGATCTACCTAGCCCTGTTGAGGTATTGTAGCTACAACGACATATCAAATAGATATCTCGTCCTGAACCCGTCTCATGATTAACACAGATATCCAATCAACAATGACCCGAGGTCGGGTACCCAGCTCAATGAGTCGCCGTCTACTGACGTGAACACAAAGCATTGATTGGAGTATTGTTTCAAGAGCAGACGCCCAATCCTGTTCAACAATGCTAATCTGAGGCGTGGAAGAGGTGTTGGTGAAAACGTCCCAGGGTTAAACGAAACAAGTGATAGCCTAGTCCAGCAAGCCTTTTGGAAACCGTGATTGGGTCAGCGATAAAGACACGACGATAATATATTAACACAAGTAATGCTGTATATATTGGTGGAGAGCATTCCGGCAATTGGACTTGATTACACAATGGAGGATTGTTATTGTAGACCTTACTACAAATAGTGGACGAAAACAGACCATATCAATAACGCATTACCTGAAATAGAATCCTGTATACCATACGGAATAAGTGTACTTTAATAATTCATACTGGAGAATTAAATCGTCAGTGATAGTGGAATTATATGGACATGTGCATTAAAGGATCATATTTACCTATATTGTGTCATAATTCAAAGCGAAATTCAGACTTATGAATGGGTTGCCAATTCGCGGATTTGTATCTCTTAACAATAGGCGATAGGTACTGAACAGATACATGCGTTAGTTCGTTGCAACAATGACGTAGGCATTCTTTGTGTAGATAAGTGGACAAACATGGGATATGTCTACCATGCTGCTGGACGAAATAAGATCATCCTGAAATTTCATCTATGTGGGATTATTCCAAATGTGATAACGGTTTATCCGACTGAGCGTTCTCGTCCACGATGTAGTTAGAAACTATTTGGCAATCCAACCTTGTTGACAATTGACTTATCCAGTTCGCCAGGATGGGGATATTTTTCGCCGTGTTCGGTATGCTGGTCTACCTGATAGAGACTGGACTTCAGCTCCACGCCTGTTCGCGTCTGTGGGACATATCAGCAATACTTGCAGGTCTCACTCTGTCCTACGTCCTTGGCTCACTTATAATCGTGAATATCGTCTCGGCCGTCATGGTCCTACGAACCATGGACTTCTCCGGCAAGACATGTGGGAGATGCTTGTGTGTCCTTCTCCATACTTGTCAGCTCGGTCTGATTTGGCGCTGCCTCAAATTACTCATTCTTTATGACGAGTCCGACTGGAAGGAGTATCTTGGCTTGAGACTGATCCATACAGCTCTTCAAAGTCTTCCTTTTGTAGTCACTTCCGGTTATTATATGTTCACATCAAATACATTTGACGGCGAATCTGTGTTCACATTATTCTTGTTCCTTGTCTCAAGTGCCATAGCGTTAGCAACCTTTAATTTAGGCAAATATTTATTTGATTCGGAAGAATTCCTGGAATGGAAAGCTCGAGCACGGAAGCCCGTTGGGATATGTTTTCTTGTGTTCGGGACTTTCTTAATGCTTATTTCAAGATGTGGATCTTTTATCTTATTTATGTCTGTGTTCCACTATTGGATATTTGTACCGATGGGCGGCCATTTTCTGGTGTATATTTTGATAACCGCCATTTACTCCGGATATTCCGAGGGTTGTGGGTTATGGAGACAGGTCAGAAATGCATTATTTTCTTATTTAAACATCTTTGACCTTGTCGAGAGGGAATCAACCAAGGTCAGTTGTAAAAATGTGTTCTACTACAGTGTTGTTGTCATAGAAAACGTTGCCATGACAGCAGTATGGATGGTCGCGTTCGAAGGAGATTACTTATTCAAATTGTGTGTCGTTGCTTTAATGATTGTGAGTTTTATATTCGGAGTTATCCTTAAGTCATCGAGTTGTGGCTGTATACACTGGGTGGACTCGGATGACCCTATTTCCGTGGATACCATGGATCTAGCACTATATATAACAAAACAGGCCATCGTGAACAAAAATCCTAACAGTCACCATGGCAACCAACGACATCTTGAAAACGGCAATAATATTCAGGAATCAATTCATGGACATTTACAAGGGTATGATAATGAAGGATTTCATAGTTTATCGACGCCGAACTTAGAAATTCCTTTAAACTACTCCAAGAAATCAAAATCAAAGAAAAAGAAATCTGCGGATGGTTCTATTTCTCAATCTGATAACTCTCCAAGGAAATTAGGACTTACCGGGAGTAGCGGCGATGTGGCATCTAGCAATAGTAGAAATACAAATACCCTTAATATTAGCACCAAAAGTAATCGGCAAAATAACAAGGAAGCCCAGTCTCCCGATCGAATGCTTGATGCGGCTGCACTAAGAGCATCGACCAAACACAGAAAGTCTGCTGACGGGATGCAGCAAATTCCTATACAAGGAGCGCTCTCTGACAGAGGGGCATCGAAACACAGGGACAATTTAATGGTCAAACATTTCTCAATGAGGAAATCCACAAAAGACATACCATTGTTTCCTAACGAGTGTAACGGGATCGAAGAGTCCAAAGCTTTTGGGTCTCCAAAGGCTAAACATGTACTCAGCAATTCCGTGGAGGAGTATGACCCAGAAGATTCTGAATCGTCAGAAGGTTCAGAGTATATTAGTTATAGCTATTACTACGACACGGATTGGTCGACCATGCTTTCTTTTGACTCCGAGGACGCCAACACGTGGGCTCAGCCTGTCTCCCTCGTCAACCTTCACTCCTTGCCCAAAGACAAATCATCCACCACCCAAAGTGTTCAGACCTGGCTCAGCCGACTGGAGGAGTGGGCCCCGATCATGGAACCGCCGGAAGTTGCAGTTGATGAACTTCCGGATGTTCTTGACAAGACATCTAGACTTCAACAGAATCCGTATGTCAGTTCTTCGCATCATAGTGACACATCTCATTCACATCGTAGCTCTAGTGTGTATGACGAAGCCTACCGGCGTCTGCCAGTATCACCAAACAAAGTGCAATCTCCCCATCCTGATCGCTCATATAGAGGCGAGACTCATCATAATAACATCTCAAATATTACTGTTTCAAACTATGCCAGTCACAATATGAACACATCGGACAGAATCACCAAAGCTCCAAGCGAGTTTGACCGCCCACCCATCCCCGCCTTGCCAATGACAGGGCGAGGGTCAATGGTGGATAACGGGGTGTTACTATGGCAACATGAAGACGAAGCATCGCCAGATTGTGTGCAAGAATCAATGGTTTAGTTATGTGATACAAGCAATTTTATTAAATATTTTTTAATAATTAAATAAAATGAAATGAACTTTAACAAATCATTTGCTATCTTTTTCTCATAAGAATGAAACGTTAAGATAATTATCTAACAAAAACAGAACAGTGATCTTCGGTATGTACATGTATCTTAACGTAATGACAGGATTTTATAGGTTGCCAGATATCTATGACATAACAGACATATGCGTCTCAGTAGTCACGTCATGTCATGTCTTTACAGTGCTGTCACACTGAAACGCATCGTTAGAGTCACTGGGTTGTTTATTCCACCCACTCAAACACATAAAAGACACATTGTGCATAAGGCATAAAACAATATATCTACGTGATATCTTAAGAAAAGGCATATGTACGTTTTATTCTGATTGATAAAATATAAAATTTGTAATAACATATAAAATTCGTACCAATAATTAGGTAGGACAAGAAATAATAATATATCAACTGAAAAAAAATACTCTGGAAAAAGTTAAATATCGCGGTATTAGTCATTTATATATAATACATATGATTAAAAAAAATGCCAATAAACTATTAAAAGGGACCTGAATCCAGGGTTAGATTTATGTAAATACCGCCCAGTGTTTTAGCATCAGAAAGAACTGTTAGTTGATATCCTTGAGAACTTGTTGATATACCTGATGACATATCTGGGCAGACGACACTATCCATTCGATCACTCAGTACCGAGGCTACACACAATCAGTAATCATTCCAGACGACTAGGCCCAATCAAATTCATTACAGAAATGATAGCTTCCGTAGATAATTATTTCTACTCAATAGAACTTTAAAAAGGATACAATACAAAAAAATAAGGTAAGGAGTACATCGGCTTTTCAATCATACTTGTACAAATACCATTTTTAAAGCTAGTTAGCCAACCCTGTTCTCAAAAATTATCTCGTCTTTTTTTCTCAATTGCGATGTCTCGGGATTTGCCGTCGGTGCTCTCGAAAGTAAGCCAAAAGCTGGGTTGAATAAAAATACTACTAGAAAACATAAAAATGACAGTTTAAATTGGTCAAATCAAAATTGCAAATTTCCATATAAAAAGAAATTTGTGTAAAAAAATTAAATCTGCCTAGGCGATCACATCTGTGTAACTACCACCTGCTTTACAAAACCACTTTTTTAGTCATATAAGATTTCAACACAATTTTACATGTGTTTAAAAACCGTTACTTTGCGATAAAGACAATATTTCTGGGTATTAAGTACTCTTTATAGACAGGGTTGACTGAATTTTTTGTGCCTTCAAAATTATAACAAAAATGGCATACAAAGTGGTAGGCGAAAATTTATTTCACGTCAGAGAAATACCTAATCAGAAAACATTAATGCGCTTAAAATAACCACAAATGAGTACACTCTGTGGGGCTTTACGACTCGGTTCCTGGATGTGAAAGTAAACACTATAAATATGTAGTCTTAATATTTAAATTTAATCTTAAATATTGCTCACGATTTTGCTTCACTTTTAATTACCGGTATATTTCCTTTGAATAATCAATGCTTGCCAGTCGGCTCAAGTGTACCTGGAAGGAATTATACAGTATCGTTATGTGCCATGATACGAATCATAAATTGTATACCACAAAGTTCAAAAAGTACACATAGTCAATGCTTTGTAGGTATACTAACCAATGGTTCAATTAAATATACACCAGATACGAAGATTGCTCAGCGTCAGTTGGGTGATATATCAATGAATTTCCTATCACATTATATTATATTATTGAACGCGAAACAGATGTACATAATCTTCATTTATCAGATGGTATATATATAATACATTTTGTCACTTTCTGTATTAATTAGTTCGGGCGTCTATAATATCATCTAAATCGCTCGATATATTACATCTAAATTCGATTTGCATTTTATTACGGGTATTATGTTAAAAGAGCCGTGTTGAGATTACAAGCACTGGAGATTATAGATGTATCGAGATAATCAATACGAAAAACAACAATTTAAATGTCCTAAATTTATTAACATAAAATATGGAGATACATGTCTCTGATGTACCATTGTAAAATGCAATTTTCATATATATCAGGCTGAGGCTCTTAGGAAGAGATACGTTATTGCACAAATGGTAATGTCTGAGAAAACAATGTCAAAACGTGCTTCTGTGAGACAACACTTCATAGTTAGTAAGAAAACACGAGTATGACACAATCTCCTAAAACACAGACAAACATCCATACAAAAACAAGGAAATCGACTCGATAGGAAATGTTCAACGACAGGCCACCAGATGCCTGCCCGGACTACAGAAATTGCCATACGAGGAAAGGCTGAAAAACTGAAAATGCCCAATCTATCATACGGGCGTATGCGTGGGGACATGATTGAGGTGTTCAAAATGATTTCTGGATTATATGATAAAGACTGCTGTAACTTTATAAGCTTATGGTCAGATGTGGCTTCCAAACATAGTGCTAGAGGAAATTTATAAAAAACACCCCTACATTCAACATCAACATTGAGGAAAAACTATTTTACTGTGCGAACTGTCAGAATTTGGAACTCTCTTCCAGAATCTGTTATATCATCACCTAATATAAACTGTTTTAAAAATAATTTAGACAAATTCTGGGAAAACCAAGACCTACTCTATAATTATAGAGCAGAGTTATCATTATGAACTGAGTTAACAATATAAACATGAACACCTTGAAATTACCAACATGGAAATCGAACATTTCTTAAAAACTTAACTAACGAAACTTTATAGATTATTACCTGCAATGCTACATGTACATTATATATCATGTATGTATTTATTGTATGATTATGAGTCCAGTGTAGAGGACCTCAATCCTGTACTGGAAAATAAACTTAACTAACTTAACTTTAACATTCAGTAAACCAATACAAACGATACATATGTAGGATCTTTGTCTTTTGGTTCATCTTCTTCATATTCTTTGAATTAAAGGGAGGTAACAAATAAATAAACAATTTGTATCATATATCTATATATATATCATTTGTATTTTGCCCGACAGAATGAACGCTTAATTATGGTCTTTATCATTAACGTTCAGTTATTATGCGATGTTTTATCTCATTGTCGAGAAATGCTCAAGTGAACATAAAATGTATACATACATATAAACTACAAAATCGGAAAGTGACTGCTTCATCGATGACTCCCGATCGCACACATTTAGGTGCAATGTGGTGCAATGTGTATTAACATGTATTATTAAGGTCCCAAAGAGCAAGACAATATGTATTTTGACGTGTCAATAATCGTAACACAGTCGGCACTTATCAGTTCAAAATATACCCTATAGAAATTACATGGAGTTTCACGGAGACTTATCTGAAAAACTTTTAAGATGATAAACCATGGTCAGGTACTGCAGAAGATAACGCCCCTTTCAAACCTTCATCACAGCGCAATGCGTCATCCTTTGTGATGGCTGCAAAAAGGAGATCAGGACTGCAAACCCATTATTGTGGATAAATTAAAATAAGGTAAACTCTACACTACAGAAACATATATGATTGTCTCCTCACGTTATATTAGAGAGTTGATTCGTTTTCTAATATATACATAACATTTTGCTTAAGATTTAGTTTCAAATATTTCTCTCATTTCCAAAAACTTATTTATAAGTAATTCAAATGTCAATAGGATTAAACTCCACGCATTTCCTATCTTAGTCTTCTGAGATTCAACTATACACTATTGATAATAATTGATAATACATTTTTAATTACGAAAATGCGTTTTTGTAACAAATTGTTGCTTTCGTATGGACAATAGTGTAGGAAGTTTTACAGATAATGACAATCCATAGACATTGAGAAAGTGATGTAGTTATATCTAATACATGTATATATTGAAATAAGATAATGATCTACCCGATAACGATCGAAATAAGTTATTACACATCTACCGTGGGAGAAAATCGACAGCATTTTATGACATTCGATATCAGCGGTTACATCTATATTTTTGGCATAATATGTTTGTTTGTAAGGAGCAAAATATTATTATGAGAATATTATGAAAAGGTTTTGTAGGAGAAATCGATGAGTAATCTTTAATATTATATTTATCAAAAAAGGCACTGCTTTGATATTGTTTGTTAATTACTAATTTTATCAATCTTCTATTCATCAGATATTTTGATTTTTTTTTCTTCATAAAATATCGAAAATAGAATAAGTTCTAAAAATTAGAATTGCTGTTGATTCACCATTTGTGGTATAATTTGATTTTAGATATCAGGTTCTCCTTTCGAAACCCTGGCATATTGATTTTGAAATACTAGAAACTTAACGATTGAAATTAATCCGTCTATGCACAGCAGTTTTTCCATTTAAAGAATAAGGAAATATTGATTATAAAAATGGAACAAAATTCAATAACGCTGTCCTTCAAAGGGATGGAATAATAGCCAACCATCGATTTTAATGAGTTATTAATACAGCACACATCCCTTTTACTGTAATAGTTATACCCATTTTATCTTACACAACTCCCACTTAGCATATTAATGTACATTGCTAACAAACATATGAAAATACTGACATCTATAGAAAAAAAAATATCGGGATAATATGACTAATGGCATTGACTTTTACACCGAATGAATCACTCCTTTTGTTGTAGATAAACTTATTCTTAAATTCTATTTACATCAAATATTCATCTCGTCTTATCGCTAATGCTTTATAACATAACAATCATATATAAGATGGCTGATGCACATCACAGATTGATTTAATTTCTAAACAGCCAATTATATATTCACAGACGAATGCACAAATTAATAAAGTTCTATTTCTACAAGTGTTATTTTAAGAAAAATGAATTTGTCATACATCAAACATTCAAATGCTCTTAAAATCAAATGAAATGGAACGTTTTGATTGATTTTAAACCTAATTGTGTGGTGCTAATTACAGTTACTTTATCTGTGACAGTGGGACAAATGCCTTATCTATATCTGTTCAGAGGAATCACCATTTTGTCATATAACATCAAAAGGATACGACGGGATTTAGACCGCAATTAAATGTAACATCCTAGCTTTTAATAACACAGCATAATATTGAAAATAAAGAAATAAAGTGTGCTCGATATTTGTGGTTGAATAACTATAATTTACGTGTGCAATAACTGAAGCGCTGGGAATACCCAACTAAAGCCGTGTTAATTTCCTGCAAAGGGACGCAACTCTGTCTTCCTGAAGTAATTCATATATGACTGCAATGAATGCATTTCTCATCATTCTAAAGCATTTTTCTCGGTCTCCGATTTGCTTAATTATGGATACTTATATTCACTTATTTAGAAAACATAAAAGTGCATTATGAAATTGATCAATAAAAAAGCCTGAAGCGTTACAAAATGTCTGGACTGTGAAATAAAACTTTAAATAAATGACAAAACATACTCTCTCAGATATATACTGTGAAGCCTACAGGATTTATCTCCCTTGTACTGGGTGGTTACAATCACACCCATCTTTTACTAGAGTCTCTGTTCAGATGGCGATATTGTTACCTATATAACCACACGAGAATGTGTTTCGCTTTGGCCAACGAAGGTGCTTGCTGCAATTTGAATGAACGTTTTTTATGAATGTTACATAACAACATATAGGTATTATTAGCATTTGAAGTTTACTTGAATATATTGCAAGATACGTAAAAAATATAAAAAGTCACAATACATTCGTTATAAGCTGCAATACGGTTTACGATGAAAGTATATCTGATTTATGTGGTGCTCCATCACAAAAATCTATTCAAGTGGATCCATAGACTTCAGTCTGCTATACCCAATCTTTTGAGTTTTTTTTATTTGAAAACATCACGCCATTGTATCAGCTAAGCAGATGCGACGACGTCAAAGGAATTGTTAAACAGTTATCATGTGGACATGTCAATGATATGTCCGGAAATGAATATCCGACGAATACTTGGATTTATATGTGGTCATTATGAGGTGGATATGAATGTTTGAATCGGGAATCTGAATTAACCTTCGGCTTAGTCTTTGTCTTTAGCATGAGGATGACATTCGTATAGTTTAGTCACATAATTAAGCATTTGTAATGGTGATGCTGTGAATAACGTCTCAAAATTAATCGTGACAGAGGATATAAAAAAAGATGTTTCGGTTTTTAAAAAGTATTTATTTTCCAAACGAGCGACATTTAAATTTTTCATTATTACCGTCATTTGCTATTCCGGACTATAAATTGCCTCAGGCATACAAACCACACCGCAATATTAACCTTTATGAAAATCAATACCCACATGTAACATAAATTCTATATTGTTTGAAACAAATGTGAAACCTACTCGATCAAATGTTTTTTTTTTTTTTTTTTTTAGTTTATTGCTCGTTCGTTATATGGAAACTTGAGAGGGCCTTTCGATAACTTATATGGTCAAGCACTACATGTGTAAATGATACCATGTATTGTGAGACCAATTGTTGTATCTAACCCTTGTCACCAAGGTATAAAGTACCCCATGGTACAAGCGATGGGGAAGTTTCATGGACGAATTCTGACAAAGGTTGCATTCATCTCTAGTTTGTTGGTTGGAGGTCGTGCTTGCGAAGTATGTTGGAATGAGGTCAAAAGAACAGTAATAAAGATTTTGTTGAATAAAAAGAATAAAAAAGTTTTATTTACCCAATTTCAATTATCAAAACCTTGCTAAGAACACCAACTATTTTTTGTGGTTAGAAGAAGTAAACAGTTGACTGATGACTTTTCCAAAAATCTCATAACTGTATTACTGAACAGATAAGTCAAAGCAGCGGACTTCATCCCCGCACCGAAAGACCGCAAACTATAGTTGATGAAACAAAACCTACTTCACGTATAAGCAAAGTCACGAAGTTAATAAACCAGTAACTGTTAAAAGTCTTAGTACATTACATAACATAATGATGGCTTCTAAATGGTTACACATATGAGTACTATTTGCATAAGTGCCCGGATAACGGGCACAATTTATGTAATAAAAGATTACACGTGAATCTATTGTGACGTCACTAAATACATAACGTCATTATAATGTTGCGCTTCGACCAAGATCAAGATGGTGGACAGACTGTGGTGTGTGCGGGGATGGAAATAAATGTTGTTTTTCAATAGGAGACAGTTCACTTGTTCAAAAATGATATACCTTCAATTTTCATGAAACTGAAGATTTCTGTGACAATTTATATGTTGTACTTGTCTTGCTTCTGTTACGATGAAATGAAATAGGGTCATGCACATGTAATGGTAATGTAGAAAACCCACTATGACCTGGTTGAGAGGGCACTATTGCCTCATACCATTGTCGAGGGATGGGAAAGTGTCCGAGCCGAAGGCACTTCTACATGTATGAAGCAAGCGTGCCACAATAAATAAATATTGGCCATGGAAGCAGACACAGTTGAAGTGGCGTAATTAAAAGCTAATCTGCTGACGTCACTATTACAAGACATCTTTACTTGTAATGTTGCACTGGATCAAGACGTCAAGATGACAGACTGGCAGTGTTGTATGGGGATAAATTCAATCTTTCCCAGGGTTCATTGCGGTCTTCTGAATTAGGGAGTACAAAGAACCCCAGGGAGAAATTTGTACAGAGAATTATGCTTTTTGCAAGAAGTTCATTAGGTCTATATTGATCTACTTTTTTTTTCTTGAAATTGAATCTCGTTGAAAGAAACACAACTGCGGTAATTTATATGCGGTGTTTAAAGTGTAACAACATATGGCGTGGAAATGAAAATATAGCGTTGCGCGCTGTGGAAAGAGGTCAATCTGGAGAACGTTTTATAAATGTGATAAGCGGTGATGTACTAAACCCATGTTGGAATTTCTAAGAGGACACTATTGACTTGTGGCATTATCGAGTGATAGAATAACACCCGAGCCAAAATCATATCCCTCGAAAATACTAGGAAGCAATTAGTGCCCTCTCAACATGATAGATAATTAGAAATTTTCAAACTAGAAAATTTGCTAGACTGAATTTACAAACTTATGCAAACACATGTCTGGAAGATTCAATAGGTGACCTTATGTAGGTTAGATTTTGTCGGATCTTTTGTAGACATTTCGTAATTTTGGGACTTTGTTCTCGCGTCTCCAATTTTATTGAGATTTTCCCAACTCACGCCACGTCTAGATGTTGCCATTGTCAACTTCGTACCTGAAGTGGTAGTAGGGCAGGTATGATTTCCAACTGTCCACGTGAGTTGATGTCGCCATTATTTATCAACTTTTGTGTGGTATAGATTCTCTCGGGTATGATATGAGTTTGTGTATAAATGGTATTGTTATTGATCCCGTTCATATCAATTATTAAATTTAAGCAGTATCCTTCACGCAACGCATTCATTCCACATAAATGTATTCTAAATGATCCCCATTGAAATACGTTGGAACAGCCCAGTATGTGTATTGTACAGAATGGGACAATATCATCCATCTAAATTGCAAACGGTATGGCCTTTGCACACAATGCATCGCTATATATCCTAGTGGTGGTATTTTAATGGTTGGCATATTTAAACACTGGTTCGTTTAATAGTCACGTTTTTTCAATCCATTTCAATGAAGGACAATATCATCATGTTAGATAGAATGACAATTTCCTGCAGGTTCAGCTTTAATCTTTTTGTGTGCTCGGACATAGTAGTTAAATCTGTACATACATACATATATAACGTATGTGTGTTGGTACGTGTATACACAAATACAACGCATTACGATCCGACTTATAAGGGTATATAGCTTCTTTGTGAGCAATCAGCTGGCATTGACAGTCGAAAAAATTGAAAAGAAAATTTTCTATTTTTGGAAGACACCCTGTTTAAACCACAATCGATATGGACTTACAAAGCAACGAAAGGAAAAAATGTAATCAAGGAACCTAGCATCAACAAGGGGTTTATAATCCATTTGTCTTCCAAATCAAACTTTCTGGTTTTCGGTTTCGTTAGAAGAACCACTATGGCACCCTGAAAGATATAACAACGTAGACCGGGACCGACATAGAATATTTTGTAAGTATGCAACTGCTTATCTGGTGCAAAAAGGCCACACTCAATCATAAGTCCTTATTTGTATAATTATAAGTCTAAAAGAATTTTCCATGTCCACGAGTAGAAATCAATTTTAATGACTTAAAAGACATAAATTTGCAACATTAAAACATTTTAAATTTGTAAGTATTTAATATACATGATTGATCGAATGACATATATTTTAAATTCTATTATTGATTTTGAAATTTAGACGGTCATGGATAATCATATATAAAGTATACATAAGTTGGTCTTTTGTATGTGTTTAATGAACCGTTTTACTTCCATTTAAATCTAAAGATGTAGTATCAACATATATAGTCATGCTTTTATTACTAGGTATACTCCATAGTCTAGGACGGTAATTAAAATATTCTATTCCACTGATAAATATATGTTCGTGATCTGAAAGATATATGTTATTCAAACAATTACATGGTAGAATAGACACTTATCTTTCAACTATGGAGGATTTATTGAGTCCAAAATCCGGCAATCATAGAATGACACATTATAAATATTTTACTTATTTCTATGCATCAACTTTTTTTCTATCTTAAGTATTGGCCTGGTTCAAAAGGGTTACAAACTAACCATGCTGTTCATGGAACGACGAAACCCAAAAATGACCTTTTAAAAAACATGGTTCGTGTAAATAAAGCATTAACAAGACAAACTTTTGAGTATAAAATTGTACATGAACTGAAAATATTTTTATGTCCAACAAAGGGTAATGGTAAACAATAAAACCTTTTTAACCAAACATATACGCGTTACAATACAAAAATATTTACTTCATGGTATCCATTATACAATACATAACAAAAGTGTGCCGATATTGCTAGTAGAAGACATACCTTTTTTCAATTCCGGATGAAATAGTGTAGCTGTTCTCGTCCGTCGTTTCACATTGTTCATTTTTGCACATTGGCCTACATTTGACCTAAATTTGTAGGGAAATATAATATCGATGAAGCAATGGAACGCTTACTCCCCGGAGTACCTGGTCCAATTATTTTCTACTTCTTTTAATGAGCCTGTCTCCATACAAACTTGAATTATTATAATTATTTTAAAATATACGTTGTCCTCATTCAACTTTTTTTGTTATTGTTTTTTAGGTGTGTTGTGGTTTTGCCAATCTAATGATAATAGTCTGATGTTTTCGTAGTTAGCGTGTTGCGTGTGTTAAACGAAATATTGATGCAAGCAATGCACAGAAAAATCTTCATTTCATTTTCTGGCAATTATCAAATTGGTTAGCCTAGGAGAATAAATAAATTGTATTTTAAAAAATTACTGGTATCAAAGATGTATAATTTGAAAAAATAATTGTTTACAAGAACTCTACATGATTTTATAAAATATGAGAAAGGCATGAATTTTGTCACTGAAATAAATCATGATATACATGTACATATATTTAAAACTAAAATCCAAATAAAAAAACTTCCAATTAAAAATTTTCATGCAAACATCAGAGATTGTTAGGTAAACATACTGTTTACATTCTATGTTTTATTTGGACTACTAGAGAGTATACCATCCTATATCAATGTTAGATATCCCAAGTATCGTATGTCTATAATCAGAGATTGAACACCCTCAAGTCGAAATATGTGAATCATTCCATTTACTGCCAGATATGAATAAAAGTTGTTTTTTACAAAAACTGATGATAGAATATACAACGTTCTATATGTAGAACTTATGGTTCTGTTAGGAAACGATGATTCAAACTCTTATAGGATTAACAGTGGAAAATGACGTCAAAGATTGTACGGATAATCCAAAAAAGGTATTTAAGATATACATATGTGTACTTAATTAAGTAACGACATGGTCAATATAAGCATTCCTATCAGGTAGTTAGTGGATATAATGGTTAAAATTCTTCATTAGATGTATGTCTTGAGGAAAATGCATCACTTTCCTGAGAAGGAAAAAAACCCCAATAATTATGTGTTTATGGGTACCACTGATGCAGACCATATTGTCCCATTAATATTCTAAATTAAAATGTATCATTAATTATGTCAAAGCAGAGAAAATAAAAGAAAATAACATTTTAATCTTGTGACATGATATTATTTGAAATAGTGTTTTCTGTTGTAATGCAATATTATAATCGAATCAACTCAATGACAGAAACATATTGTTCATAAAAAAATCAAAATAGACAGCCGTCGGTGAATAATAAAATATTGTAATCGACAATTGGAAATAATCTTAAAATGTTCAGTATGGTTAATTCTCACTTGTGTACTTCTCATCCTAGTCGAGCTTGAAAAGGACGAAAAAAAAAATAAAAACTTCGACTCGTTTCATAAAATCTCCTATGAAATGAACACTTATTTAAGATCTTATAAAAACTGTTATGTTAAAAAACACACCAAATATGTTCTAATTGAGGTGTAGTTTAAATGTTCACATTGAACACTCAGTTAAGCATATAGATAACAATGTACTTTGTCGTAAATCCGTCGTCGATACTTCGGCCTGTTTTATCCATATGCATTTTAGAAAGTCTGTTAACACACATCTCTTGCAAACTCAAATCTTCTATTTAATGTATACTTTAACACCAAATGGATATCAAACATTGTTTTTGCAGATTAAGGACAAACCTATCCAATATGGCGGACGTGGTAGGAACGGTGAGGACTGTAGCTTATAATGTTACTGTATCAAACGAAACGTATATTCAGCAAAACAGCACCACAACTTCTTACGACGCCGAAGGTGCCATGAAGTTTACCGTTGCTGTGGTAACAATGTATAGTGTAGGAATGGTAGGTGTGCTTGTGTTAGGACTCCGAACCCGCAAGAAAACAAACGCAGACGTCGATAAAGAAGTTGACTACTTCATGAAAGACATTAACAGAGTCAGAATTCGTTTGGAGAAAAAGGGGAGATTGGACTCTATAAACAAACTTCTTCGTTCCATGAATATAGACACACAGGAGAAAAATGTAAGTGTCGTCGGATCTGGATTGTTACCGTTTATGGCACTTCCTGTTTTTATGAGCGATCGTCCCAGACCGCCGGGAGTCGCGAAACCGCTGGCCTCTGAATCAGACCTTGACACCGATGACGGAGCCAGTAGCAGTGACCTTGACAGTTCTGTGAATGGTGCTCCTGGGTGGTACCGGCGACAGGAATCAAGCCTTACAGAAAATACCATCGTGGAACTGGACGAGAACGACAACAAAGACACCGAAGAACAAGAATCATTGCTTAAATCAAATTGTATTGAAATGAAGGAGCTACACACAAATTGCTGACGTCCCATTATTCCTAGAATATTGCTATAGATAAGAGAATTAATGAAATATTTCATTAATCGTATTTATCTAATTTTGTTAAAAGTATAATACACGTGGAATAACACTTAATTTGCCATACCTAATTTTAATATAGCAATTTTTATTTTCAGGAGTTAAGTGCAATGATGATTTTTTTCGCCTATGCAACCATTGCTATAGTGACGTTTATAGTATTGTATAGTAGCTTCCTTAGAACATATAAGACATAGATTTTAACATGATAGTTTATTTGAACATCTAAGTGTGGATGATGTAACCGATAGAAACTTTTTGTATTATAGTATCTGATTTAATATGTCTTTCATACTAACTTACAATATCTTGCCAAATACAACATATATTAATATTAATATAGTGTTGCTTGTTTTAGTTACAAGTTATGAGTATGGATAGTTTGGTAGTCCAAGGACACCATATGTCTTATGATATAAATGCTACATATACTTTTGTAATCTGAGAATCTTGGTTTTTTTGGGCCCTGCAGTTAGGGCGTTAGAATTGAACCTGCTTACTTTATTGCATGATCGTAAAAATCGACTAAATATAGGATCTTATTTTTTTCTCTGATGTAGATTTAATCATTGCAACACAAAAATGTTTCGCCCTTACGTGGATTAATGCTAATTATTGAATTCGTTTGATAAGTATGATATTACTCCTATCAAGAACTAGGGTCATTTAAGAACAAAGATGGGTAATCAAATTAAGTCACCTTTTACTGTTTCGCTGAGGGATCTTCCAAAAATTTGTAATATAGAATAGTATTAATATATGTTAACGTAAATGTAAAGCTCATCAAGCCAGTAAATATTACCTTTACTTTTTTAAAACTTTTTAAATGAGTGACTTTATACATCATAAACACACTTATACAAATGTTTGCCGATGTAATTTAACCACAACAATTTATATACAGTAAGTGTGTATGTTAGATGCGTAGGTATTGATTGTGATGTCATGTGTTTTTGAGAGCAACGTCATACTTTTCAAAAACGACATGAAATTAATATCTTACTGCAAGGGAGCTAACTCTGTAATATGCAAAGACCGAATATTTAAATCGAGAAACTGTATTAAAAGATCTATCAGATTACGACGAATATAGAAAACAACAAGATATTGCGTTTGAAATGCTTTGTAATATTCTTTTCAAATCACAGCCTAGTTATTTCCGCATCCTCCCGGAACCGGACAGCCAGTATTCACACATATGTTTCTCGGACATCCTCGGCACATTCCGCCATATGGCGTCTTCATAAAAGACTCTCTTCGACAATATGGTGGTATCACCACCTGGGCACACATGACGTCGGGACAATACGGGACGATGTTACAGATATTTCTGGGACATCCCAGACATGGAAGGTTGTTGTGGTAAAGAACTGTCTCCTGAAGGCAGGGGCGTGGGATGGTGTTCATACGACCGCAATAGACATTTGGACATGGGAATAAATTTCCCCTCGCTGAAACTTGAAAGATATTAAGCGAAATTATAAAAAGACATTGATAAAGATGGCAAAGTAACAACTCAGTATAATTTATTTATTTACTTATTTTATTCCATATTCATCCTAACTCTTTGCCAATCCACACTTTCGTTACGTTACAAAAATGGATAGAAATGTTCATGTAGCTTAACTATATATATCTAGATATAATTAGCTTAAATCATGAAATGCAAAAAAAAACTACTTTGTTTTCTTTAAACAATATCCTTTAAACAACACTCCTCCAGTCTGTCACAGAACTATCAAAAATAAAACTAAGTTAAGAACAATTAAATCGAAAAATCCAACATTTTATATGCAATTGCAAATAATTTGAATCTCAACCTTAATATTCATTACACAAAAAACACCAACTTGACGAATTATGAAGAACGAAAGAGCTGCTTGGATCCGAGTTTAAAATAGAATCGTGAAAATATTATCCGCGTCCCTTTAACGACTCCCATAAATATACCTTTAAGCTTTGTGTGTTTTCCTTGTCAGACTTTCACTACACATGAAATACTAAATACATTACATCATAGCCGTACTATTCGAAGTTTTACCTTGGTACCGATGTGGGTTTGCCTTGTTGACTTTTGTTTGTCCATATAACGAACATATCCATTGATTTTGTTCTATGCAGTTAAGTTTCTGATAATGAAGGATGCACTACTTAAAGAACATTCAATAATTGTGTATAGCTTAAGAAATAATTTAACAAAAATTTAATATTCAGTTTCTTACCTGTTGATAATTGCAGAACGACAATCCAACAAAATATACAAACCTTCATCTCGAGGGCGAAAATAACTTGTGTTCCTTGTGTCGAACAGTTAAACCCCTTATATGACCCTTGCTAAAACATATTGTATCTGTCAGTTAAAACAACAACAAATGGCCATGTTACTTGTCTGTGTCATTGATTCTTTGATCGCCACAAGTACGGAATAACGTTTAAGCCAAGCTCAACGTGTTAATCTTTGTGGCCTAACAATGTTCACTGTTTCCTAGTAATGTTGGATGTCATCATTTTGCTCTTTTAATTTTTACTACGCTTACATAGGATAAAATATATAACATATTATAATTGATTTACAATAATCAAACTTAAGTTAAGATTTTTGGTTTTTCTGAATATTGTACATTTTAGAAGATTGACTCTTTTATAAGCTTAAATATCTTTTTTTTCTATTTTTTTGTGTATTTTTCAATATATTATCAATTTTATTGACCAAACTGTTTTGTGATGTTACATTGATGCAGTGCACTGCTTATACTAGACTGCTTATACTAGTGAAAACGACATTATTAAAAAAAACATAAGTAACGCACAACTTTAGATACCATGGTTGAAATATTTTAAGATTTAAAACAGTTTATCTGTTCAAATACGTATTTACTATAAACGTCGACGTTATAAACAAAATACATATCACGACATAAGGTTCTCTTTGATTTAAAGCAAACTGACGAGATCTGACAGTGATGAATATCCGGTGCTATGCATGGGCTTCCATTACTTTTTAAATACGCATTATACGATATATACATGTAACGAACATTCATTAGAGATTGGTTGTTTTTTTACTTGGAAGGCCGGAAGTGTACATGGATCACGCTGTTACATAAGATGAACATGATCATTGCGATTAATTGTTTTGTCTTTCCGTCAAATACAGATGAAACAGTATGGACATTAGAGAGGTAATATATGAAGATTTATATTATATAGATCCATGAGATCCAGATTAGAGACGTAGATTGTGTATCGTTTAGATCAGACAGTAAGAAATAATTATATTTTGAGGAGTGTATCTGGAAATGTTCCAGGGAATCCGTCCAGTTCCGACAATTGCGGTTCCAGAGGAAACAAAGAGAAGTAATAATACTGTATCTGTCTGTTTGAATTGTTATGTGCAAACCATAGTATATATGTAAATATAATACTTCTCTATATTTGGTAATTATCACATTAATTTCCGCACCCTAAAACCGCTTCAAACGGTGGTATGGCACGCTAACCACAATTTTTATAAGGACAATGGTGAAACTAACATTCCTTCTGAAACTTTCATTTGCCTCGTTGGTCATAGTGATATAGATTTTAGCCCAGTGTAATTTCTGTAGAAATTTGGAATACCAAAAACCATAAGTTTAATGTTTAGGTTTGGGAAAAAATAACTTCTTTATCGACTCTAGCTAGAATTATTATCTAGGACAACTTTAACAATTTCATCGGAGTTATGTCCCTTGACCCGGTTGAAAGGATAAAAATATACTTTATATACTAGGAAGAGTGTTTTGTTCAGTTTATAAATCACAACCATATAAAACATTCCGAAACGCTATTAAAGAGTAAAAATGTAAAAAGTCTTCCAAGAAGTGATAATTAAGTATAATCTAAATGAATTTAAAAGCAGTACCTAGGGAAAGGAGAATGGAAATGTTTGTGCACACGGCTATTGTCGTCTTCTTTGTTATCAGAATATGTTAACATTGACATAGCCTATCAACATATATTAACAGTGATGAAGCTTATCAACATATGTTCACATTTAAATACTGTTCATTCACACGCGAGGATAATTAAAAAGTGGTTGAGAATATAACAATTCTATATATCACTTCCACAGACACGATCTAAATACATGTAAAACAAAAGTGAAGTGAATTAAGTAAACTGCTATTATATTTAAGTAAATACAATTTGATTTTTTTTTTCTTGCATCAAATAAGTTCCAATGTATTTCGGACATTTATGTTTCCAGCTTGGTTATACTTATTGTTTTGGTTTGTATGTATAATGTATATTTTTCTATCAAATTAACTTTGGTTTTGTCAACAGTAAATAAATGTTCATTACTTTACTAGAGAATGATATAAATCTATGTGATTTATGAATAACTTGATTAAAAAAAAAAGAAAAAAAAAAAAAAAAAAAAACCAGACACACACAAATGGATTTTCACTTTATTTTATACTCTTAAGATTATGTACAAAAAGTAAAGTAATGTGATATATTTTCACGAATATGACTCAATGTTGAGCAGAACAGGAAACCTTAGAAATCATTCTAAATCTATTTGGACATACTCTCGTAACATTCGATATGAATGGTGAACAATTGGGACTTTTTCATATTAAAAAGGTATACAAAGTAAGTGTAACTAAACTGTAACTATTTATAATGATATACATTCCCCTACGATCAATACACGTAATCTGGAAAAGGTCTTGATTGTTTGACCTATATCCTAGTTAACGCCATAAAGAACAGCCATGGTCATTGAGAGAACATGTAATAATTAGGAGGTGCAAAAACAGTTTGACGAAAGAAAAATGAACCCGCCGACCTACGGCAGCAAGTTTCTGACTATAGATCGGTATTTCCCCTCTGCCAACACCTTAGCCCGAAACATCAGGCATTGATTGTTACGTGGTGTTCTAAGACATTAAAATGTCTCAATCGTCTAAGCACTAAATACTTCGATGAAACACAGACACTATACTTGACTTGGATGTGGTAAAAATATTTTTATCTACATCTTTACACCTGCCTCTTCATATGCGATGTTGAGAACTCCATTTTCTGTATCCTCAACTGAATCTAGGAGGTCCATCTTCCTAATCTCCTTCTTTGATAAATGATCCACTATACCCGCACCAATGGCGTCTCCCATCACATTCACAGAGGTCCGGAATCGGTCCCTAATGAGAGTAAAAATAGTATACTATTAAAATCATGGTGTTTAATAATAACTGCTTTTACGGAATGTCTTTTTCGTTGTAACTGATGGCTTTGTTTTATCAATTTGCATTATTTATTTAGTGCTTTGAGATTATAGTTCATAACGTCTGTTTACTTCATGTGTATTAGTTAATATCATTTACAGTGTTATATGTATCTTTGTCATTGTAATAAAACAAAGGAGGAGTGGGTCTTTGAAAAGACATTTCCATTGCACTAACATATTGTCATGCAATTTAAAGTAGATATGACATTAACAAGGATGAACTCATTTACCATGAATGAACGACGGGGCATTTGTTATTGGTATGAAATTGCTCTTGCACCTACATTGTGTGAATCACTTTACTAACTAGTTTATTTTCTATTAAAGCCTCTGGCTTATTACAAATACAGCAACGTAAATAACAAAACTGTTTCCGTTATAGCAAGATAGCAATGCACTATTGGACAAAAATAGATTGTCTTGGAGATTTTCTGATTCGACGACATCTGCTTTACAATACAGGCCAAACAAAAGGAAAACCGGAGTGCAAGGACGGCATTAAGTTCTGTAATTCAAAACTTTGGAATTAATTCCCGATAAATCAGATGATTTGCAAGCTACTGGGATGCGTTGGTTTTCTATAGTTTTTAAGAGTGACGAGCATGTTATGGCAAGCCCCAGGGACAAACTTAGCTTAGCTGTATAGTTAGTGTTCAGATTAAAATGTCGGGCATTAACACGCATACAAATAAAAGAGTTATAGGTAAATATACTTAAAGTAGACTTGACAATCATTGGACAAAGGAAAGACATATTTTAAAAGTTGTGTTACTTCTGTCAACTTATGTTGGCTATATCTATAACCAATAAAGTAGGGACAGCGAAAGAGTGTTTGAGAATCTTATGGTAAATAGTATTGTTAAATACAAAGAATTCATATTTCAGGTCGAAATATCCCACAGGCCAAACTTCGCGTAAGTCTATATACATATAAAATACGTGATTTGGCCCGAGTAAACATCATTATATATCTACTTTACGGTACTCTTAAGCATAGAAGAACACCTCAGAATAAAACTGTAGTGTCAGGCAAATAGCCTTGTTTTCTCTGAGTAAACTTTTATTATAAAATGGCATATCCCATTCTCATGCGAGGATCAATTAAATGAGGACGTCTTGTATGGCCGCATTTAAAGTGAAATTCGGATGATTCTAAGGCAGTATTTAAAGTGAAAATCGGGTGATTCCAAGGGAAAGTTTAAAAATGTGGAAACAAAAATAACTGAATATCTTAACAAACGCTGCATCTCATTATTTCAGACGCCTTAAATTGACTTTGAAAAGGAGTAACAAATACAAGCATTATATATTTCAATTCGAACATATTTTTGTTGTGCACTTACAGCAACCAGTCAATAGCCAAGATTAATGTGACGTCATCAGTCGGGAAGCCAACAGCCGTGAGGACGATCACCATGGTAACGAGCCCTGCCTGTGGCACTCCGGCGGCACCAATAGCGGCAGCGGTGGCTGTGATACTACAATTAGAAAACCATGTGCATTATCCAAACTAGATTACTCAATACAGTGCAATTTTTTAATGTATAATCTGTATATGAAAGAAAAAAAAATACTGTGTGTAAACGTGGATTTGGAAGAATGCATAAGGCGCACACTCTTATCTGAACAATGCATGCAATCTTTCATATTCTTTAGTGTCGAGATATTGTCATGACCAAAGTGTTTTTCTGGCATAACGAAATAATTTCTCAGATAATTGTGTTACCACCTTTAATTATGTAACGTCGTAAAAGTTTTTCATTGAAAAGAACAATTGCTGCTTAAATCGCAATCTCGATACCTTTTGTCATCATTTCAGTATGATATCAAGACATTTAGAAATTATGATTATGTTGAATTCGTGAAATATATTGCTATGACCAAATTGTGATACCTGACGATGATGATTCGACCAATATCCAAATCGAAATCGTTGACTTGACCAATGAAGAGCACGGCAACAGCTTCGTACAACGCTGTTCCGTCCATATTAATAGTTGCTCCTACGGGGGCCACAAATTTAATCACGCGGGGATCGACACCATTATTTTCCTCGAGATTTTTCATCGTAACAGGAAGTGTGGCTGAGCTACAAAATAAAACCTATCGATATATCAACCAAATCGTAGTAAGAATACAACTGATGTATAAAAAGTCCATACCCTTGAACAAAGACAAAGTTAAAAAAAAATCAAACGGATAACCGATTGGTGCAAAGATAGATTGGAGGAGGAAAGGATCTCTCTCATTGCTAATATGACTAGAACCAAATTTTCAATTTACAAGACTTAGAAATTATCCTTTGTCATATGTTTTACCGATAGGGCTTGCACTATGTCTTAAATGAAATTACTCAACGGATATGTTTGAAGTTTCGACTCTTGTTGGAGCGCTTATTGATAAAACGAAAACTAAACATATGTTCATGACGTCATTCTACGGTTACGCTTTCAAAAACATCAGAGATTGTCCCATTGCTTCGTTGAAAATTGTCTTTGCAAGAATCTGTAAAATGTGGAATGTAAAATTATAGCTGAAACATGTCTGTTTGTTGGTCTTGTTGCGTTTATTACCTTGATGACGTCCCGATGGCCGTAACTAGGGCTTGTGTGACTCCGTAGATGAACTTAAATGGATTTTTCCTCACGATAATGAAGTAGATGGTTGGAAGGGTTATAAAGCCATGAATCACTAGACCTGCCATTACAGTGATGAAATAATACAGGAGCTGTTCGAACGTCTTTGCGGGGTCCTCCATCTCCACGATTTTAGCCGCCACCAGGAATATTATACCTATGGGAGAATACCTATGAAGGGAGACAATAAAGTCATAAGAATGTGTATAAATATCTTGAAGTTTGCTTTGAATTATAGATCTTCGTTGTGAGCTGCTGGTATTACAAATTCTGGTTAAAACGCTATGGAATAACTGATGGTTTTATTCTTAAACGTGATATACATAGTAAAATATAAGCTCTTTTTTATTGAAATGTAGTTTAATTTGCACTGGTTTTTATTCAATTTTTTCTATGGTAAGAACTCCAATTTCCTAAATCCTCTGAAAAAAAATTATACAGGACAGTTTTGACTTTCCAAATATACATTTTTAAATGAAATATTTTTAATGCATAACAAATGTAAAATCAATACTTATGACGAGGAAGATTTTTTTGTAATGATAAAACGTTCAATCGTGTCAAACAGCAATCAGAAAATTAAGTTATCAGCACCTTGTATCCTGTGGGTACTTACCAAATTACAAGTTTGACGAGGACCATGGTAGCCTCACAAAGAGACTCGAACAAGGCTACAAGGGGCTGGCCCTTCTTACCCAGACGACCAATGATGATACCGAGGAAGATGGAGAAGACGACGAGACCTAGGACATTCATCCCTGGCTTCATCTCCACCACTGGATCATATACGGCTGAAACACAACATTCCAACGAAATTGTTAACCATCGTCATGTTGTGTTTCGCTTTCAGGTTTTCTGGTTATATATGGTTATTGATTCTTGGGATCAGAATGTGATTACTACGTCCTACGTTTGTGTGACAAAAGTCCGTCATCAATTTATGACCATCAAAGATTTTGACGTTATTGGCATCCAATGAATTACAAACATTTTAGATAACTTTCGAAAAGACAGTTATAATGACATTGTAACCTGTAGTGCAGTTTTAAGAAACATTTACACTAAAAAGGTAGACACTGTCTTTGATATGTTTTATTGGTGGGAATCTATGTTTGATTATAGTGAAATCGGTGCTTTCCCTGAATGTTTCACAATTGTATATAACAAATAATTACATTTGTAAGAAATAAAAAAAAATCAAATAAACCATGGACTGTTAATTGAAAAATAGCAAAATTATCCAGCAATCGCCTTTCACAAGAAACGAACAATTCCCAAAAGAAAAAGGATCCTTTCGACATGAGAATGATTTACAACAGCTTGTTCGTTATGTAATAGTCCCTACCTGTAGCATTGACGTCGGTTATGTTTGCGTCCTCGTCTACACGTAGTACCTGTTCAGTGACTGGCTGGAATACATAAAAAATACTTATGATTCATCACATGCATTTAAATGTGTAACAGGTTGGTGTAATGGCGAAACAAATCACTAAATACTACTGTCGAGATACCGCGAAAAGTGTCCAGCACAAAGTGTTTCACAGGTGTACCATATCAATGCCTACCTTGCTGAAACAGGCCTGTACCAAGTTACTTGGGAACATCTGCCTGTAAATGAAGCATAAAAATGTTTAAATGCGGATCAGATTGAGTGTTTGCAGAACATACTGCAGTAATGTTAATATATAAGGCACATTACATATAACGAAGCATGAATGGTACTTATTTCATCGGTTTATTTTAGAAAATGAGTCGTATTCTTAAACATGTATTTCAGGACCAAGTTTCAAGATTTCTGAACTTTAAGGAATTCCCTTACTATAATTTCTCCATAGGAAAGCATTAAGGATTAAGCCTTGAGTTTAAAAACATTACTCAACTTTTGTATGGAGACTTTTTAAGTTAAAGAATGCCTAAGAGTTAAGGATTTTGATGAAACTGGGCCCCAACAAATACCGTTTAGTGTTGATAAAATGTAGCCACCAGCACTCTGTATAGAACACTGGTTTGGCAATATATGTAGTAATTGTAATTCAGTGAAAGCAGTCCATGCCTTTATGAAAATAGTCAAGATTAGACGATTGGTTAGGATGTCAGTGTTTATACCCCCTAACTACCGGTTTAATTGTGTATTGATAGCGATGAAGTACATCAATGTTTGTGATCTAAGAGTTGTTCGCGCCCATTGTTAAAACCTCAGTGTCGCATGTAAACACCCTCGAGTAGGGTACCTGACGTTCACGAGAGGTCTAATGGAGAATGGAAATAAAACTTTATGAATATATTATAGTGACCTTCGGTCAATTCTGATATATGAAGGCAATGGAGGGGAACAATGTTAAACCCAGGGCAGCTCTGTGTATCAGTAGAGTTAATCAGAACAAATATTTTCCTAACTTAGGTGTTGAAATGTTTGTTTGTTGTTATACGCACAGTTCTTTACCTCTTTTATAAATTGTCGGTTTGTACAAATGTACATGAAAATAAAAAGCGTGTGAAGTTTACTTAATATTTGACATGACTGGTCAAGTCTTGATCTAGTGACCAACTTTATTTTTAATTTGGACATTACAAATAACACACATATACTACATTAGTCTATGTATCTTACCATCAGTTCTTATAATTCGTGTTGTCAAAGTAATGATAGTCCCAGGTGACGCTACAGAATGAGTATTCTCTTTTAAATTGATGATAACCGCAACGCAAACCAGAATCGATTAAACACCATTCCAGATATCGATGTCATACCATTACGCAGAGAAAAAAGTTTATCTCGATTGAATCGACAAGCTAACTTTGATAGTCGTCCATACATGTAAGTTAACTATATTACTAATCATTGGCTATAGAAAATATTTACTTCTGATCAAATTAACAAATAACATAGATAGTTAAGATTTTAAAGCAAAGTATGATCGTATTTAATACACAAAGGATCTAGATGTTATTTTATATTTGGCGAATCATGAAATGTAAGCTTGACGAAGCACTAGTGTCTGTACTGTAAGGTTTGTGTAAACTAAACCGGTTTGATTTATTGACTATACACCATAATCCTCTGGTAATTTCAGTGCATCTAGACACGCATTGTTAGGACGGTCTTGAATCTGGCTTTGGCAAATAAATGACACTCCGGGTTGTTAAGTATGTTTTGTAAAGCTCTTTACACTTGTAAGCAAATACCAGGTTTAAGTTATACTTCATTTCAATAAATGTGCGTGTTTTGTCCTGTGAGGAGTTTCTGAATGGTTCAACTCGTGTTTTGGTAATATTAACTTGGCACTAAGATATTTGTGTTAGTTTCTAGTTTCATCAATAGTTACTGAAATGTCTAATTGTACTTTTCTTTAAAGAGGATAGAAAATATTCAACTGCAGCCAATACCTATTGATACTGTTATAGAGAGTGTAGGTGTAGGATTTACCTGTTGCCCACTAAATAATTCTGAAATGAAAATATAACATTATGAAGCCATTGCACGTTTACCATGTGACAGAATACAGTTTTCTGAAAGATACCGTATTTTAAACATGGAGTAATGTTCGAATGATTGGTTATTTGTTTGCGCAATGTTTTGCCTTTTTTTTGTGAATTATGACATGTTTTGGCGGCAAACCTTCACTGTTGATTTAAAGCAGGTTGAATCATCAAATAATCTACTCAAACGGAATAGATCAGTAAGATTCAAGTTGGACTAGTTGTAATTAGTCAACACTGCATATTTCTTTCATACTTACACGTGTAATACTAGCTGATTTAGTGCATTACACTCATGTCGCCTGAGGCTGTATTGCATAGCTACTCATGCAATAAAGCCTCACGATATCATGGCTTCAACAAAATCTGTATTTCCTCGGTAAAATTTGAACATTTTTTCACAAATATGACTGGGTTTAACATAAAAGATGCAAACAACGAGATTAAAAATATAAAGGATAGAAACACAGAATTTGTGTTGAAAATATCACGTAATTTTTCATGTATGTAAAATTGACTTCCAGTCGTGGATTTCTTCGAATTTATGTCAAAATGGCGGGATATTGTTGTTGTAAAATTGCAATAAAACGTCGAGGTATGAAAAAAAGCCCACCTCTTTCATAAGTGGTTATGAAGGATAGGGATATTCTACCCTCGGGATCACAAAAAGCCTCGGGTTTTACTACATTTTGTGACCCTCTGGTAGAATATCCCTATCCTTCATATTCACATATGAAAGAGTCTTATAATCTTATTTATAATCTGGTATATAACATCAATATGATAGCATACACTCCCTTGTCCTTCTAACGACGAATGACTAATTAAGGCCGTGTATTTTGTCCATGTTTGTCACATGTCTGTCAATATAGGATGTCGTTAATTAAGGATCGTCGGCTATGATTTTGTTTTTGTAAATGTGTAACTATGTTACGTATTAACCACATCCTGGTATTATCTATGTGTGGACAGGCCCATCATATACAAGGTAAACTCTGAAATCAATTTTTTGAATTACTCAGGAAATTATGGAGTCTTGAATTTCATAGTATCCATCGAAATTAAACAATATAAATTAGAAAATTTGAAATTAAGCAAGTATAAAGAAAATCATTCTTTATAATTTCTTAATTTCAATTTTTATATTTCTCCTCTCAAATCTTGAACTGTCTTGAAATGTTCGATTTCCTGTGTTAATCAAGAAATGCAAATTACATGAAACATATTCAACATTTTACTATAATATAAAGAATCAATAATTAATAATTATTTGAAAAGGACATTATATTACATTTATCAAACGACACAGAGCTATATTATGCATTCATTCATGATGTCAGATTACATTTCGTGTAATAAATTCACTGTCTTGTCATGTCACTGTGTGTCAATATGATGTAACGTAAAACGTATCTGTTGTTTTATTTATACACACGTGTATCGTCACTTTGCTATCGGTCAGGGAGTACACACCGGTATTGTCACATGTGTGATCTTAACATCAAAATATACATCTTCTTGCTGTAACTTAAATACCATATGTAGTACTGTATTCTTAATGTGTAATTATAGAAAAGTTTGTGAGACATCACTTACATATATGTTCCTCGGATAATGTGAAAAATATAACCTTACATTTGTAAACAAATGATTTACAATTAAGTAAATTCAATTTGTTTGTTATTGGAAGTGTTAGCACTTATGTTTTATCTATTTAAAAAAACAGTGTACACAGTAACCAGATAAAAAGTAACACAAAAAGAGTATTTTCTTATGTTTTTACTGGTAACAATAGTCCTTTATTGCATTTGGCTTTTTTCATCTAGATTTATGCACTTGAAGTAACATTACACTATATTAACACGAGTTATTGCCCTTGGCTTCTTATTTTGCAATTTGATTTAAAATGTTCATTTGTATTTGAAGATACTTGGAAAATTGAAAGAGAAAGAAAGAAAGAAAGAAAGAAAGAAAGAAAGAAAGAAAGAAAGAAAGGAAAGAAAAAAAGAAAGAAAGGAATGAAAAAAAGAAAGAAAGAAAGAAAAACTTTATTTTGAAGGTTAAACCTACCTGAGTAGATCGAGAAAAGTATCGGCAGGCTCCACAACTTTAGACTCTCCTGTTTTTTCAACAGCTCCACCTTTGGACCCTGGCCGGATAGCAACGGTCAATATGATTCCAAGAATTACAGCGGCCAAAGTAGTGGTCAAGTAGTACACTACAGCTCTCAGGCCAATCCGACCAGATGACCGCGTGTCTAAAGATGCCAAACCGGACACAAGGCTGGACACAATAAGCGGAAGAATGAGCATCTGTAACATGTTCATTAGTAGATCTCCGGGGAAACGAAGATATAAAATTTGTCTCTTGGTAAACGGAGGGTCAACTGACCGGAGTCCGGCACCTAGGGCAACACCAATTCCCATTGAAATGATTAAGAGAATCAATAATAAGTTGCTTTTTAATGTCCTTTTTATTGCTTCCGATTTCGATTCTGTTTTTGTAATCTTCGTTTCCGGTTCCATATCACCAGGTATCGCGATAGTTTCACCAGTTCCATAGTTTTTCCATCCGGTCTTTTCCGCGCCTGGTACCGCCGCCATTTTCGAATTTGTTTATAAACACTAGAACTCCTAAAACTTTGTCAGGTAACCCGATAGTTTCTTTTGTCAACAAACTTGTCCTACTATAAATCTGCACGAGTTTCTTAGAACAAGGCCGAAAATTAAAAAACACCCAAAATTAACTGCACATGATAGAATACTTATTGACTCCTCATGCTCAGTTTGAACGAATGTTTTAAAACACTTTGTAGGATTTAAATTCCGTTAATGCGTTCACACACATCCGCGTCGTTCTAACTCATCCAGACATTTGACATGCCAAATCATGTTGTCTAACTTCTCATGAATAATTTATTATGGAATACTCTATCCCTTCACGAGAGTCCATATATATACAGGTAAACAATTGAAGTACCAAGAAGTGGGCGTGTCTTCGCTGAACAAGGAGCAGTAGTTCTGTACCTACTCTGAGAATTTCTCACTTTTACCTGTGGGATAGCCCTGGACGCGGACAACAGTAGCACTTCATGGATATTATACATGTATATATACACATGTATATCACAGATAATAATGTATACATGTATGTATTGTTAAACGATGACACAGGAGCTGATGTTATTTTCTGATAAGGAGACCACGGGTCGTCGACTGATCAAAATCGACAGTATTATCTTCATGTTATCATTTCATTTGTCCATGCTTACAATGTAAATACATCATTGACGTTTTGAATTGGACGTATAATTCGTCCTTCTGAACTAGCGTATCAACTTTCTTTAAAAATATAGAAATTAAACATGCTGTTATAATTCTACTCTTTTAGCCTTAGTTGTGCTCTGTGTTCATATTTGCTTAAAATCATTCACTATGGATAATTGAAGAGTTTTGTCAACATTTTATTACAAAATACAAATTAAAAAGTTTATAGAACTGTCACTTAATAATTATAATTAGCACTAATAGGGAGCCACATGTATTGCTTCTTCGGATCGTCGGGGCCAGCAAAAACTTCCTGGTAAAAATTAGGTACAGCGATGGCAGTGTATAGTATTGAGAAGCAGAAGGGATACTTCATAAACGGAATAGCGGGGTGGTCGTTATGCTGAGACGACCACTACACAGATATAGAGGGGAAAATAACGGGCCGAAAACTTTATGATTTTATTGATTTAACGTCTTATTAACAGCCAAGGTCATGTAAGGACGTACCAGGTTTGTTGGTGGAGGAAAGCCTGAGTACCCGGAGAAAATCCACCGACCATCGGTCAGTACCTGGCAACTACCCCACATGGGATTCGAACTGGCAACCCAGCGGGGTGGTCTTAATTCTGAGGTGGTCGTAAGGTGAGGTTTCACTAAAAGAAAAAAAAAGAAAAAACATCAGTCAATAAACTTAATTATACAAATTCGCTGTGTTTTACTTAGAGCTTTGAGAATATACCACAAATTCGCAGCAATTTGAAAACGCGAGGTCTGTTTGAGAGTTATTTTTTTTATTGTTAATTGAAAACGCGAGGTCGAGATGATTGATTTTCATAATAACAATCTGATAGCGAAATTCGCGAGATTTAATAACACGTGAAGTTCAGTTCTTTTTAAAGTATATGGATTCGTCTTTGTTGTCATATCAGCGAATTTAAAGTAAACTGGATTCGTGTCTTTGCTTCGCCGCTTGAGGCGTAACAGCTCGTTTCTTAAACTATTCACGCCATCTTGTGTCAATCGGAACACCTCGCCCACTTCTTCGAACATAGGCTCGGACCTAACTGTATGAATACACATGAAAATGATGTATTTTGTGATCCGCCGGACAATGGCCAAATTACCACTACCTGTAGGACTATATCATAGAGGGTTACCTCCCTTGTGAAACATACAGCGTTATGTACCACAAAGAAGAGCTTAAAACAAACTCCCTGATTTATACTATCTAAATTTGTGTTTTACAAGACGTATGAGATATATTTATTGGAATGAACATGAATGCTCGAACAAGAAACTATGAAATGTTTTAGAAAATTTATCCAACGGTAACCTTTTATGAATGGAATATATGACTTAATACATTATACTTCTTTGAAGAATGTTCATAAATTGTACCTCAGTTCGTGCGTTATTTATACCATTAAAACCGCCGACCAATGGTATTTTTTTCTATAGTATAAAAACAGGAGCGGACGAATCAAGTTTTTTTCAGTTTCAAAAGTTACATACTTTACACCATTACCGTCATTGAAAAGTTTGAGCTTCTAATTTTACTTCAAAAAAAAAAAATGTCAAAAATAATTAATTGCTTTCCAAAAAAGTCCATAGCACTATGTCCTATATGGAATAAAGTACTGATCACGCATGCACCATTTAGTAAAATATACTATTTTACATATTTTTGTGTTAGTAAGACATACATTTACATGAGTAAACACCATTTTTTTCAAATGATGAGTATCGTTTATTCTCTGTCGGCGATGGAGCATCTTAAAACACATTTGTACCGAAATATCCATTTATTTGTGTGGTGACTGTTCCAACTTGAAGACCAGATAAGATACATTTTTTCATATGAAAACGATATAGACAATAATCTAATTTGTTTACATGCTTCATCCGTGATTCCGGTCGCGTGGCATTATCAGTTCAATTAATATATCATTAAAAATTTAATTCTCCATAGTTAAAACTTTTATTCCTCGAATAAGAGATACAGAAAATGAGATATAAATACAATGTATATATATATATATATATACACGTGAACATATATACAATCAAGGAAACATTATCGTAATTATTACAAACTCCTCTTCTGATTTTACTTATCAGCCATTATAATCATACATGTACAAACAAATTTACTAATACTGCAGCTATTAATATACCGCTAATTTCATTAGTTTGTAATCATGGTTTTAAAGAAGTTCATAGAATATTCAAAACCTTTTGAATGATATCCTTAATCATCATTTTAATAATACGTAAAGATAAAACAATTACATGTTACAAGACATTCACTTTTAACAAAATTGGTGATGTCCATTAAAAACATATTTTGAGTCCGATATCGCTGTTTGAAGTAGCCACATGTACCCCATTCCTAGCATTAATGTACCATAAAGACGCTAATTGATTACCACTTCGAGTTTGGTTTTAGCTTTGTGTGGCTAAGTCATATTAAATCTAGAAATATACCTGTCTCTCATATCCCTACGGCCCAATAGTCCGAAGGCCAGTTAGTCCTAAGGCCCGTTAGTCCGAAGGTCCGATAGGATAGTCCCAGAACAGATAATGTATCTGGAATTTATGCGAACACGGTACTCAAAATAAGACAAAATACTTTGTAGTTAACTTGCTAAGATATAAGAGACACGGAAAATGCTATTGAAATACGAAATGTAGCGAATTTTAAAAATTGCGTATATATGTACATTGCAATCACGTTTAACATTTACCGAGAAAGTAATATTATGGAACAATTTTCATCATTTAAATAAATCAAAGAAAGGGGGAATGAGACGAAAATAAAAGTCGTTTGTCGTTAAATTGTACAATATAGCGACGAACAGTAACTTTCAAGAGCGGGACGCGTGGCAGAACGGACTTGTGTGTAAAAAAAAAAACAAAAAAAACAAACACACACACACACACAAAACCCCAAACATACCGGCCCCTCCTTAAATCAAAAAGGTTATCTATATATGTTGCAATTGATGGTTCACAAGATCAATTGCATTTATGATTTAACTTTTTTTTTCTTATTTTACAATAACTCATCTTCGTTACCACAAGAAATTTGAAGACATTACAACTATCGGACACTACATTGTATATTCAAAGTAGGGATACGTAATGAAAAAAACCTTTTTATAGCATATTTTCTCTACCATTACTCCTAGGGTAGATTTTTTAAAGAGACTGTGCAAAAATTTGATTAATTTGTTCACAGGATCCCCTCCAATATGCTAAATTATCATACTACCGCTAGATAAAATTCAATTCTAGACATTTAGATATATACTTTTAGATAGTATAAGTTTGAAATATTGAACGTAAACGGTTGAAAAATGAATAAACAACAAAGTCGTAAAATGTTTCTTGAATTTTAATTTTTACATTGATGACTCTAAATAACGGAACTGTTTTCACTGGGACCTTTTGAATCAAGGCCTGCTGTTTGACCGTACACCGCCCAAAAGAGAGCGACTGAGTCATTATCAAAAATGAGGCAATTAATCAAATTTCTAGTTGTAATCTATATACAAAATCAAAGATACCATCATCTATAACTCATGTACAGTAGATATAGATGCAGTCGAGGAATAAATACCTCTTATAGCCAACTGATTACGTTGAAGCGTGCTACCATGGGCGCCGCCATTTTTTCCGAAAGTAGTTCAAAATGGTTACTACTTAGGTCCGAGTCTAGTTTCGGAGAAAATGACGAGGTGATCCGATTGAGCATCTTGCAGGGTAGTCACGTAGCAAGAACGCTTGAATCAAACGGTTGATCCGTGTGTAACAAGCATTGCCTATTGAAGTAATATTAAAACGAATTACGGAAACAGACTTGAATCTGTCCGGATCTTCCTGATAAATATGGTCACACAGTTGTTACATCCGTTCAGATTTCAGTGTAGAATAAGCATTCGTGGTAAAAGTATTCTGAATTACGATTTTCTAGTAATTAATCAGACGTTTTTAATGAAATATGGTTCCATTCACAGGTGGAACAAATGTATCAGACAATGCGTATGCTAATTTGCGAGACACAAAACATACTAAAATGCAGAATATGGAATGGTAGTACATTCTAAAAGTGGAATGAAAACGGAACACAAAAAAGCAAGGAACATATGAGATAAAGTTTTTTTTTTCTTTTCTGAGCTTATCAATCTCTGCATAAAGTCCTTTTTAATTGTTGGTAATAAAAGTATAATTAAAACTGTTCGTCTGTACTAGACCTGGCTACATGCACTAATACAATCTCACAAATTATAAAATGGCTTTCAACAGAACAATTGAAATTGCTAAGCAATATTATCATATAATTATAATTTTCATATTCTTTCCAATCAAAGGGTTAAGCTTCCGCGTGGCCCACATAGCTTTTTGGGAAGTTAATACTTGTATTGCTTAGCAATTTCAAATTTTGGAAATGAAACCACGATCCGCGGTGGACCATAATGGTATTAAATTATTCAAAACTTTAATTTTCATCACACAGGTCGTATTGTTTCCCGACGTCGCCCTAAATACCAGGCGTCAGTTGACTATTACTGCGCAAAACAGAGACATGTATCTTAACTGTAAATACATCTATATAGATTTGAATTTGTTTGGTGTGGTAACCTCATCTTTGGCCATCGTTATCAATTTTTGTTTCGGAAAAGTAGCCTAGAGGCCCTTTCATGAATATCATCAAGTAAATTATCTTTTACATTGAATGTGAAAAAAATTAAATTATCATTCTTCAACTTGAAAATGAATTGTCATAAGAACTATGCCAGATTACTGTGAACAGAACAATTCGTCAAGCTTTCCTATAATTGCTTCCTAATAAATAATGCTGTATGGTAGCCTTCTTAGCTTTTTGGGAAGCTAATACTTGTTGGGAAGCTAATATATGTACTTGGTTGTATAAACGATCAGAGTTGTTTCCCTTTTAATTATCACAAGCCATGTGAACTTAAAATGTATTAGAGTTATTTCCCTTTGGTCTAACGAGGATATTGCAATTGAAAAACTGAAAAATATGATATTCAAACATTTATCTTATATTATGTCTTTTGAAGCAAAATAAACAAAAACGTCAATTTATCTATGACTTATTTATCAAATTTTACAAATATCAGGTATAAATAAGAATATTTTAGTCGGTGATACCGCGCCAATCAGGGTTTAAGATTAGTTTTGTATTACGTTATGTAATGTCAGACAAAACAGAAAACTACGATTGTTAATTGATCAAACTTTAATGATATCATAATAACATAACATGCTGGCTAATTGTAATATAAGTTTGATATTTTGTTAAGAACACATACGCAGTGGCGTAGGAAGATGAAACGTCATGGGGGGGCAAAGGTCTTCAATATTTTGTAAAACCCCCCCCCCCCCCCCCCCCCCCGCCACACCTACAGGAGGAGATTAATTCAACTCCCAACCATATAATGTATACATGCTTAATGTACATTTTTCATATATCACTAAATTTAATCCTTGTACACATTTATAGACAGTGGGGTCGGTAAAAGGAAATTAACGAATACGCAAATTGGCCAAATTAGCGTGTGAGCGTCGAAGGCGCGAGATTTTGGTGTTTTATAAGGTGTCTGAGGGTGACCCCCGGGATGAGTTTTATGTATTTTGATGATTTTGCAATCGCCCGAAAGCGCGAGATTTTGGTGTTTGGGGGGTCCGGGGGTCTCCCCCGGGAAAAAATTACGATTTAGAATGGCTTAGATGAGTTTTACGATGCATATGATGAATTTGCGAGCGCCCAAAGGCGCGAGAATTTGGTGTTAGGGGGGTCCGGGGGTCTCCCCCGGGAAAAAAATTACGATTTAGAATGGCTGAGATGAGTTTTACGATAAAGTTTAATGATTATAAAGCGTTCTTAACATGGTAATTTTTCGATTTAAAGCTACCTGCATTTAGAAATGATAATTGTGTCGTCATAACATTATGCAACCCTACTCGATCTGAATATACCGGCTTCACACCATCGGCACATTGTTGTGTAACATAAAAAAAAGAATTAATTGTCTCGCTAAGACATAAACAAATTGATGTTTTAAGAGACATTTTTTTAAATAGTACATAGAATCCCTTGATGGACATTTTTAGTCTAGTTTGTGTGTATTGAATTGACATTATGTGCTTGAACGTTTTAGGAAATGCGCCGCGCAGCGGAAAATTTTCTAGAATGAAGTACGAAAAATGTGCAGGAGGACCCTTTTTTCTTTCAAATAAGCATTTTTAGAAAATTTCAGTCGGCGAAAATGGGGGGGCAAAAAGACATGTTTGCCCCCCCGTCCTGGGGAACGGGGGGGCAGTTGCCCCCCCTGCCCCCCCCGCTTCCTAAGAACACATACGCAAACATGAATATATGCTACGATTTATCATGAAAGACAACAGTGACCGATAGAGTGTGTAAGATATTCCAAAATAACGATACCACTGGCACGCAGGAAAGTTGGAATATACTGACCGTAGGTCAATGGCTAGTATTTCTTTGAGTTTATTGACGTGACTTTAAAATCCAGAATGTCAGGTTTAGGAAGTGAAACTATTAGTTTTTAAAACATTCAATGGCATAATAACTGCGGAAGATAATTCTTCCATATTTATATAGAGAGGTAATACTAATTAACCTTAAATATGTACATGTATAAACTTATTTTCATAAATACCAAGTAGGTATAAATGTTGGGCCGCTGTGGCCAAGTGGGAACATGTCCCGATACAGTACCACATAAGTTCTAATCCATTGTGGGATAGTTTTCAGGTATAAGGTATAATGATCGCAGGTCGGTGGTAGTTCACCGGGTACTCCGACTTTCCTACACCACCTAGACATGTCACGACCTAAAATTCCAACTGACTATTAGGACGTTCAACCAATAAAATCCAACGGTCCGAATGTCTGTCGTATTGGCATTAATCTTATGGCTGGTGTCAAGAAATTGTCAGGCCAAGACATGGCGACATAACTATCTGTAGTGTTTCTTTTTCTGGAGACAATAATAAAAAATATTTTAAACAAGTTCAGCCCCAAACAAAAGAGTGAGTCTAGTATGGTTACCACAGTACCAGCCCCTTCCCTCACTTCAAGCTACAATATCGTTAATGTACGTGTAAGGACGTGCCAGGTTTGTACGTCCCGAGTTCGGTTCACAAGTGTGGGGTTTGCCAGGTACGCAGTTTTTTTTTTTTTTTTAGTTTAACGTCCTATAAACAGACAGGGTCATGTAAAGGAGGGACAGGTTTGTATGTGAAGGAAAGTCGGAGTACCCGGAGAAAAACCATCGACAGGTACAATACATGAACTGACTGTTATGGTATGGTTAGCTGAATACCGGATGATACATGTACTAACGTTATTATTTTCCGATTTTCAGCCAACCATACCATAATTCATACTTTAATGGCCAGATGTACAGCTGATTAACTTTAATTAGGCCACAAACACAATTACAGCTTTATTAAAACTAAAATATCATTAGCTATTTGATTTTGAAGCGTTTTATAAGAATTCTCATAGCTAAAATACTTATGTTTATTTCAAGTCACGAAGTTGTTTTGACTTTTCCGGAAAACCTCGGAAATTTGTGTAACGTGACGAAAATTGCCGAGGTTGGTTGTTGACAACAGTTTTACGTTATCGGTGTATGAGATTAATAGTGTGTAGTTAGTATGTTGTGTTACTTTTCAACATCAAACGAGGATGTCCCCCATTTGTTTTAGTCAAAAAAGCATGATAATGTTTGTGAAGGGTAATTATTAAAAACACGTGACTCAACAATATCCACGTAAACAATGGTCAAAACGCTTTGTAGTAGCGTTGACTAATAGACTAATAACTTATCAACATAAACAAAGACATACAGATAAATCCATGGTTTCCGCTCGATAACTAAAATATTTATTGTCCGATTTCAAGCAAATTTGGTCTATTGCTTTATATCAGAGATCTCGGATGACTGCGATAATGGTCAAAATCTATATTTGCAAGAGTTACAGGACTTTAAAAATTCGTCAAAACAGATAAATCCATGGTTTTCACTCGATAACTTGAGTACTTAATTATTGTCTGATTTCAACCAAATTCGGTATAAAGCTTTATATCAAGGAGATTGTAGATGGCTTCGATACTGATCAAAATCTATCAATTTTTTTAAGAGTTACGGAACTTGATAACTTCACCTAATTATTAACAATATTTTCAACTGTAAATTAGTATTTTTGTGATGCTGTGCAGGCAACACATCCACTTCCGTGTAATTCTTGTTGGACCAAAATTTCTATCGCAACCTCGAAATAAGCGAATTGTGTCATATGTTAATTCTGTGGATTTTTTTAACAGTTTCAGCATTTCCGGTCAAGATGCATTTCCAGGGGAGCTTAAACTTTATCTTTACATAAATATGATGTAGCTACACGAGAGTACGGGTGTCTATGGTAGCTACATGCCTGAAAGTCTATCAAACTTTATTTTGCAAACTTCTCTTTGTATATCAAACAAGCAACTCTTTTCAAAACTGGTCCAGTCTTACCATAAAGCGTATACAGTAAGATAGTTGCCAAATATAAAAGCCTAAGTGGCATCAACTTTTTGACCTTTTTAATTTTCGTGTTAATCATACTTGATATCATGTAAAAACAATCATGATGTCCGCAATTTATATACCCGGTAGTTAAAGAAAGGACCTTGAAAATGATGTATATCAGCATCTACAGAAGCCAAATAAGCCAAAGTCAAATTATCCCCATTTCTTGAAATGTATTTCAAACCAATGAGTCAACGGTAGAAAATTTCCGGATGACACAACCGAGCCGAAACTAGTCTACTTCCGGTGTCTCGCCCGCGGGATTTACCACACATAGTAGCAATTTTGACAGGAAGATATAATTTACAGTCGTGCGTTGACATATATATTTTTCTATGGAAGAAAACATTATTTTATGAGGAGTCACTCGATTCAGATCTAGCATATATGTCGAGTGTTAGTAAACTTGTTCTTACTAGTTTTCAGCGAAAAAAATAAAATGCAAAAACCATATTACATG
This sequence comes from Argopecten irradians, assembly GCF_041381155.1. Lineage (NCBI taxonomy): Eukaryota > Metazoa > Mollusca > Bivalvia > Pectinida > Pectinidae > Argopecten > Argopecten irradians. Next base: position 24,757,336 of record NC_091139.1, read on the forward strand.
TAATTAACAATACTATAAACTTATTTTCAGGTTTTGTATAACAATTTTCTAATATCATCTTCCCTTCTTTACAGTACATGCAGGTTTTCAACTGCTTTGTAGAATACAATTACTCTAGTTGTATATAAACTAGTGTCAATGAAGAGTGTTCTAATGGCAGCAATACATCGAACACATATTACCGACACTTATAATAGTTTACTGCGTATAAGTTATTATTTTTGTTCTCCGAAAGCGCATTTCATTTTTTTTCTTGGATACAAAATGAAAAAAAGAAAAAATTTAAATGATGTGCGGAATTGAAACAAAACCAGAAGATTTTGGTGAGTGCCTCTCTAAAGTTCGACCTCCCCGATTGTGATGCACCATTGTATTTACGGGATATGACCGACACAGACAACGCCGTGTTCTTCATATGTCTTAAAACGGACAAAAATATAACACATGCGCAATAATCCTTCGGAAAATGGCTTAAATAGTCTTGTTCAGACAAATGCAAAACGGGCCAAGTGGTGAAAAACGTGAAGTCACAAAATTGATTAAAACACATAATTTCCAGTTATTGATATGCACATATGGTCCCAATCTGTATTTTCACAATGTAATAGTAACATAAATATAAAATCATCAAGAAAGAGTATCATGTATATTATCGTGATTATGTCTTTCTGTCAAGAAGCCATGATTTTATACCATTTTGAACACATGATTTAAGAGTTGGTCAAGGTGCAGTGTGGCATCGATCCGAGAAACAAAGAATTGGCTCGGAGGACAAGGGCGGTATTACCAGGATATTGATTGTTAGACGTGCAACTTTAGAGCATATACTTCTAAAATAAAAATGAGTGTTTTCGTGATTTCTTCGGTTTGCTTTTCAACACAATTACCGAAATTGTGAGTAGAAATTAAATGCATTTTTATTGACCATTTTTTTTCTGAATTTATAGTCAAATTTTAATATGATTAAAACCGAATGGAAATGTCAAAGCATATGATGGAATGTTTCATGCACGTTTTTCTCTGAACTAAAATTTTACACACCGTTTACCTTTTCAAAAATCTTTTACCGAAATATTTCAATATTTCTGAATTCAGAACATGTTTTCATATTGCCATTCATCAATTTTTGTCATTAGGTTGGGTTGATGGTTTCTTGACTTCCGGGTCCGTCTCCAATCAACACTTATTTCAGAGATTTATCCATTGAATATGTAATAACGAGATATTTGTGAAAATTGATTTGGTTTGGTATATAAGGTTTGACCCCTAACCTGTGTGGAATTATTAGCGTATGTGATAAGAGTCCACCATAACAAGAAGAAACAGGAATATACAACAGTCTCCAAAATATAATAAGTTTTCGTGAGGTAAACGTGAGTAAATTAGAACGAAATGTTATAATCGTGTCCCATTATCATCAGTCTTACTTATGTTTCAATATAGAATTCCAAAAAAAGGTAAAACACACATTCGTTACGTTGTTTTCTTGAAAACGAAAAATTGGCTGTCATTATATATCACAGACAGCGCATGAAGTTTTGACAACATTTGCTTTAGCATCTTTTGTTTTTAATTTTTTTTATATTTACGAGCCCGTTTTCCTGTTTTAGATAATATAAATAATATGTATATGGGTGAATAACCTCTGCGGAGCCACACCGATATTTTGACCCCGTAAAATTTAGTGTCCTATAAATAAGACCACTGCCCAGTGTCCTTGATGAACGACATCTTGTGTGGTCAAAACCAGAAAAAAATCCAGTCATGATACATGCTTAGAGCGTGTAAAACTTAATGAAGTTAAACAACCATGTAGTTTTGTCATTTTCGAGGAAGAATAGTATTAAGAATGCAACAACAAACAAACTAACTTGACTCGAAAACAGAACTATTCATTATAATTGTTGGAATGGCACCATACGTCTTGAATATTGGTTAAATGGGGGTATAACGTAATTGTACCCAAATTGATACTGATGTATGCATATTTCTCTAATGGCGATTTTCACCTTTTTCTTTCATGTCTTGAGAAAAAACTGCATACAAACTTTATTTTGATATCTTGGTTTTGTTTTGGCAGTACGTATATGAACTGTTAGATCTTTTGATAACCATAAAACTTACAGTTTCACCATATAACGTGTACCCAAATTGATGCGCAGCAAGAAAAAAAACCATGTAAATAAAAGAAAAATCGATATCTATATGGATATAATTACATTTGTGATTTTATTGTATAAAGAAGATGTATTTGTCCCTATTATATTGATTTTTTTTCACTATTGTACCCGCGGTAATTCAGTACCCCGTACTGTCTCGTAATGACTTAAGTGATATTTCGAGAATTTAATTTCAGTTTTCTGTGGTATTCCTTATATGGATATATTTACATTGTACCAACATGTTATATATCATAAAGACATAACCAAATCAATTTGGATACATTGGTTTTTACTCCAAATACGTTAGAGTCTTGGAAAGACCAAGTCGTCATAACATAGATCAAAGGTTTAAGTTATTTCAGCCAAATCAAACTCCTATCACGTGACTTTACTTATATTGGAAAATTTTCATGATGAATGTCTCCATTGATGAAGGAAACGCATATTCTTAAGATGAACTTGGTCTTTTCACCTATAATATGAGCCAAAAACAACACCTCAAGCAAGACATATACTTTCTTCCTAATCATTGCTCAAATTGAAATGGTTAATAATTATTTGAATTTAAGCTTCATAATGATTCTTTGTTGATCAACATTGATCTCCAACTCAGATTTAAAACTCACACACTAGATCTGACATTTGCGAAACAAAATTGAACTTTATGATGCATCTTAATTAATAATTATTTTGGTGTTTGTGCATAATCTGGTGTTTTACGGTGACCTTTGTAAACTATGTAATGTCCAGCGAGACCTCATGAATGTCCAGTTTGACGTCTGACGGTGGGGGAGGGGAGACCTCTGACAGAGGTCATTATGGAGGTTGATGTATTAGTAACTACTGCACCCTACAAAGCGCGCCAGTGATAAATTATGATGGTTGTCTGTGTGGTCGCGACGCTCTTATATAGGAGGTAAACTTGTCGGTCACATATAACGTTATAGTAGATCCGACAGTCAGTTCATACAAGGTAAGTAGTTCAATTGGCTGATTGATATTTGTATATAAATTGTGAGATAATTGATTATATATTATGCGTTAATGATCAGTATATTTTATCATTACAATTATTTTAATTTTATAAATAATCAACTTAAGTTCGAAATCAAAATGCAAAATGATAATTCAGAAATAAGCAATTTTCTTTCATCATTTATATAATCACTTAACCACATGATCACTATCACTTATGAAAAATAGAGAAACTTTAAACTTGCGTTAAAACCACAAGAGGCGATAAAAATGTTAACTTATTAGAAATGATAAATGAATGGTATTATTAAGATATTGTTGAGCAGTTATGTCCGGATTCACAAATAATTATATTTATGGTTATTTCTGTAATACAATCAAGTTGACCAGGGTAATCTACAGTACCGGCATTAGTATATGCAAAATACAGGTTTGTACTGTAAAACTAGTTTTCATGATGTAATATTTATTATGCATATCTCCCACTATCCCTAATTTATTTGTTTATCGAAGTGAACAAAATCAAATTACATAAACTGCGCGTAGGTATAGGATAAAGAGTTTGAAAGTCATGAAAAAGTTTTGAATTTCCAGTTGTGTCTTGGTAGGTAGCAGATAGGAAGGTAGTCAGTTACTAGTACCTTCGAAATGTTCAAAATACGCACCATGCATTTTACACATGCAACCCACTGCATACATGTACATGCAGACAGGACCTATTTCAGTTTTGCTTGGTTTCTTTTAATATACTTTAACGTTTATATTATGAAATAACGAAATAGTATAAAGAGTCTACCAGATAGACAGCAGCTTAAGCTACTGTAGGCGTTTGGCAGACTCACAAATGTACCTAAATAGGAGCGTCATACTTCACTGGTGTAAAAGGGTGAGGTCAAAACTTATAGCCCCTTAGGGCACAGACCTACCAGTACGCTGAATGATTCACGATTTATATTTAAACGGATTCTGTAGCAATTATAGTGCATCTTCTGTTGATAAAAAACATATTTCTTTTGATGTTTTATAACCAGTAACTGGGGATTGAATTTCGACTTTAATTTCGAAGGAAGAGGGTTACGCTGAAAGGCATCGAAATAAAAATATTGCATTTCTCAATAAAAAAAACAAAAAACCCAACACCAACAACAAACAAACAAACAATCAAAAACCACCCCCTCCACAAAAATAAATAATAAATACTTATATGTAAATAAACAATGTCTACGGTACATCGATTTCCTTATCGTTCGGCAATGGTTATATTTCCGACAGGCATTATATCAGCAAGTAACTTCGTACCTTTCGTCCTATATTTATTATTTTATACATTTGAATCGTATATATACATGTATAATAAACATTAACGCACACATAAAACTTTGCTCTTGTTGTCTGCGCAATCTGTATCTATTCATATTTTTCGGGATGCATTTAATTATATTTACATTTTGCCACAGCGACTCCCATTACTCTAATGATAATCGTGATCTGCATTATGAGCCAATAAATGCAGCCTAGACTTGGTGTAGTGACATCTATATAAATGGATGTGAGTCTTGTTTACTGACACCATGTTAGTTGGCGCGGGAAAATTGACATTGGAATTAAATGAACCAGTTTGGTTATGAAACTATAAAAAATCTTGTAAGTGTCTGGATGATTGAAAGTAAACTGATAAGTTATTGAAAAACATTGGAATTTTGTTGTCTTTTCAATTTTTTTATAGGGACTATTTTTATCACATTGAAATTGGCTGTTGAGGTTAAATGGCTGAAGCGGGAAATTCAAATGTTCACTCGCATCTAAATTATGTTTTACTTTGAACTAGAAAGTAAAATGTGTAACGGGCGCTATTCTATTTATCTGCCACCCAGATTGCATTTATATCTCCAATAAATGCAATCTAACAATCCTTTAATTGTTAAATATAAAATACTTTTATTCTGAAGTGAAATAAGAAGTTTAAACTTTTCAGTCAGTAAAAATGATAATAATTGGTCTGCTCTTGTTTTTTGTTAGATATAATTACCATTCTCTGACGGGTTAGAACCTTTAAAGGAATAAATTTAGTATCGTTACATGTCTGAAATGTTTGAAATTAAATTTAATTAAACTTTATTTACTTTACATCGATTATGAAACAAGTTATACAACTTATGCAAATCACTCTCGATGACTCGGATGTAAGCGGGCGGGGGGTCTTAGTGTGGGAGAAACCGGAGTGCCCGGAGAAAACCCAAGTGATCGAGCAGGTGACCCCTAACCTTTTCATGCCCATGTCGGGGATCGAACCCCTGTCAGCTAGGTGAAAGGCAAGCGGCTTAACCGCTACACCACCCAATCACTCTCAAAATAAATTTTCATCATATAACTGCAAAAAAAAAAAAAACTAAAAAAAAAATTGCCGAGTCATAGCGATACCTTGATGCGATATTATGTAATCCTAAATTAACCTTACGACGATGTATTTAATTATAGCGCCAAGATCGGTTCCTGTACCACAAAAACAATAAAATTTCAACGTCAAAAGGCGCATTTGACAATTGACGGATTATGATGAAAGAGTAATGTTGAATTTTGTACAAAATGAAAAAGGCACAGGAATAACATAACCCATTTTACTTTCATTAATGTTGTACAAATACAATTCGGAGTAAACAAGTAAACACTGTCATGTTTCCAAGTCAATAGTAATGGTGGATGACAGGTTAATGGACCTGTAGGGATATGACACACTGTTATCGTTAGTCAACAGTCTACCGTAGTCTTATCACTGGACATTGTTTTATACTCCCCAGGCTATTAATATAGTGGCATGGTTATTTTAGGTAATCCACTAGTACCATCGTCTCCGTAACATTAGTTCTCTCATATTTCATCTACGATTCCATAAGAAGATATTGTATACATAAGTCAACTAAGGTATTTGTTAAGAAATATACAAATATCATCGGAATTAAAAGTTAAATATTTTGAAACTTGCGTCAAAACAGCGACTCCAACATAGGAGTAAGATAAACAGGGGAACATATGATCGTCCTTTAAGGCGGGTGAATTGAAATGGGAGGACTATTAGCTATTCGAATAAATACATGTACTAGACTACTATTGAACAAGTACTGAACGAGTAGGGCAATAACTATTTGAAATAAGCAACATAAAACAATTGGAAAGTAGTTAGTACAACCTGTTATCTCCACTAAATTGATTTTGTGTGCATTTTTATCATGGAGTACTGTAGTATTATTGAAATATTTTCATTTTTTTTCAGACCAAAATTATGACGTTTGATCCAGCACGTTTGATCATTTCGATCCTATCCTTGGTACTGCTTACACTAACCAGTGCATTTCCATTTGGAGAAACAGAGATGGACTGCAAGAAGATGATTCCATCACAACTGACGTCACTTCCGCAGAGAGGGCCAGCTCCCTATAATATCAGTGTTAGCATGAACATGCACGGAGTAGGCATGGAACTTATAGGTAAGGATATTCAAAATTAAAATTACATGTTTGAAATTAAAAGGAAAAAAAAACGACAAAAAAATCTTAAAAATAAAAACAAGCATCATTTATAAATATGAATACCAATGTTGGACTATAGCGAAATCTGTATCAGACATACTACAAATGTACCATATAGAACGTTAAGGAGTAATGTTATAATGACAAAAAGTAATGCCTGTGGTCATGAAATGTACCTACATTCATTATTGTTAGAAAAAGAATGTTTGCACATTTCTTTTGTCTATTTTTGTAGTGGTATAAACATCGGGTAACCTAAAAATTCGTTATTGAAAAACTGCTTTACAAAAAAAAAATCAATAACTTTTACTTTCTCTTTGTCAAGTCACTGTTAAGGCAACTGGTAAACGCAGAATTAGAGGTTTAATGATTCAAGCGAGAAGTGCTGAGTGCCCACGTCCAGGGAACCCTGTTAGTAACATGCCTATCGGTAGTTTCACCAATCTACAAGGGTCGAGGAAGATGAAACCTGTCAATTGTTTCCAGAGAACAAACGTATGTACCAACGTTAACCATTGTTTTTGTGCAATTTTTCATTTAATTCAGTTTGAATTCAGTGATTCTGAACCTTTTTCCAGTTTCATTATTGATTCCTATATGCTAAGAACACTAATAATCACATTTCGCCTATTTTCATATGCATATTTCCAAAACTTATAGATATACATTGTTTATGGAATAATAATGTTACACAACCAATGAATTTTTATGTGTGACGTTTCTATGAACGATGTGTACACTGGGACCATTTGTCTCTGTTTGACTTCAGACATATCTCATTTGTCTCTGTTTGACTTCAGACATATCTTTGATTTACGAGAAAACAACTTGGCTTTTGATCTTGACGTTGTCTTTTGGTTTTCCCTTTCGTATACATGTTTTGTATGTTAAGTATAATCTATCAAATGACTGGATGAATATGATAAAATCATTTTATTCATTGGATACACCGGTGCATTATCTTAGCATACGTGGTCCATAAAAGCAGATATGTATCTATGTAATTCAATTATTATAACTTATTCTCATTTAATTACTCCATTTTGATATCTTCAGAGCGCAATAACGAACCTCAACTGGGGCATAGATGAGGTGATGGAAGCCACGTGGAAAGTTGCTGCTTCAGAACAGAGACAGATTCGATTCTAGTAAGTGTAACAATAGGCAATATCAAAAGTAAGTTAATCGTTTTCTATAAATGTTCTAAGAAAAAAACATAATATTTCAGTGATAGTAAATGCCATTATTATATTTTGTATTTGCATGTTTCAGAGTTATCTGCCCTTGCGGGTAGGTATCCATTATTACGACATGTGTTTACGAGTGTAACGTCATACTTTTCGAAGAAAACGACGTGAAATGCGCTCACAAATTAATGACGTAACAATCGATACCTAACCGTAAGGGAGTTAACTATGTAATATGCAAAGACGGAATACGTTGTGGTTCAATAATCAAACCTCTGATGTTTATTATCTGTGGTAAATGTCAATGTTTCGTTTTTATTGATTTGAATAATGTGTATTTACTTTTAATTATAGTGCAACAGTTGTGGACGACGAACAGACGTACTGGGTCGGTATCCACTCCGAAGTCATTCGCCATATTTCAGATACAGCAGAGGATGACGGGATAGCATGTCAGACTGAAATGAGTACGCGCCGATCTGTATCAACTGGATCACTTACAAAAGAAAATAGTGCAAACACGCTTTACGGTATCTCAACGTTCGTGATCAGTATGGCAACTCTTCTGACTGGTATCGTTTTAAGATAAAATTTTATCAATGATTCTGGGTCATTGAAAGCCATATTAGCACCTCCATCGAAATGTCTCGGTTGGTTCTGTGCTGTTAGTCGCCGAATGTGTGCGCAGGTGCTGCATGTCGGTAAATATTGAACTGATTTCCAGTCACATTCTGAGCATGAATTCCCTTTTGTCATTGTCTACGAAATACAAAGACAGGCGTAAGGAGAAAAAGGCCTGCCACAGCGTCAAATGGAAATTCCACGTCATTAGATTTTGTCACAAGCATAATCGTTTCATTTCATTCAACCACAAAGTTTGATATATTTGATATGTATATCTGCCTAAAACTTATATTTTATTTCTGTCTTTTCTGTTTCTCGCTGTAAAATGTTTTTCCTTTCTCTTACAGAAAGTATGAATACCCATTTAACGAGAAAAAGTATAGAGATACGAATTGATCGATACATATATATTCCGTTTTTGCATATTACAGAGTTAGCTCCCTTGCGGGAAGGTATCGATTGTTACGTCATTATTTTGTGAGCGCAATTCACGTCATTTTCTCCGAAAAGTGTGACGTTACGCTCGCAAAACATGACGTCACAATCAACTCTGTAATATGCAAATCCGGAATATATACACACAGTATATACATTAGATATGTAGTACTAATTTACTCCATACCATGTTACACCTTTATTGAAGATGTTTTAATGGTTTACACAGTGGTGTAAAATACCTTTTCAAATACGAAAGAAATGATCTATTTACCTTTTTCCTGGTAGTGTCCTATCGATCGTGTTTAATTGATCCCTATGTATATATATATATAAGAAATAAAAACAATAACGACTGACTAGTGAGCGCTTTCGCCCCATTTAAGGGAGCTCTTCAGACTGTTTATTTTATATATTTTTATCTTGAGGTTTTAAATGATTTATTTAAATACCTGGTACAAATGAAATATATAAGTAAACCACTATCCACCTTTTAATTTTCGTTTGTTTCTCTATGTTTTGAGGTTGTTAAAATCGACAGATTTTGTAAATATATCAAAATTTTAAATTTTAAATTGCGGTGAATAATGTATGGTTGTATAATCAAAACATGTTTAATCTCATTAAATTATACATATACAAACCTTATCTAATGCTGTGCTTACACACGTATAATGTCAAATACGTAGAAGGTAAATGTGAACTTTGTCGCACAAATCAAAATCAAAATATGCTTATTTCTGTAGTTGATTATGTTTTATCCGATACTCAGAACATGACAGAGACCAGTGTATGAAATATTTCAATACGACTAATCCCTTGTGAAACCAAAGGCAATGAAGCCGAGCTGAGTGTTATGTAAATATGGATGTTTGTATTTGTAGATTACAGAGTTACTCGTTTCTGCGGGTAGGTACTGATTGTGATGTGTATGTAAGCATATCGTCATATTTTTCAGAGAGTTTCGCTCACAAATATGACGTCACAATGGATACCTACCATCAAGGGAGGTAACTCTGTAATATGAAAAAGGGGAATATCGCACTGAGCTGCTTTAGTCCTTGACCAATAAATTGTAAAAACCAACTTGTGTGTTATATACAAACTGTTAGATGAAGAGGTGCATTCAAATTGTTGATAGATATGCATTGTGTTCTTTTATAAGAAATCTAAGAAAAGAATTAAATAAATCAAAAAATAAATTGTACGAGTATTGGTATTTAATGGTATAAGTGCATGACGAAAGTATTTTTTTCAATTTGTATTCAATCAGTTTTCTCTCTATCAATGAATAAAGTAAAAAATATATGAGACTTTTGTCTGTATCAGTACATGCATGCCTTCCGCAATTAACCGTAACAGTGATGATGCTTTAAAAGATTATATCATTGCAAAGCCGTGTGCTTGATTGTAATTTTTGGTTGGAACTGCTCCAGGTATTCCGTTCGGATACATATACTAGAATACCCTCATCATATCATCTTATATTGTACATATCTACTCATTAATCCCATTTCGTCTCCATTCTTTTTATTTTTCAAACGAAGATAATGTGGTCGTGTGGTGTTAATGGGATAAACACAAATGATTATATGGCAAGCTACATGGTATGTGATGTTACTGACTTTTAACACGCTACAGAAAAACTGCCTGGGGCCATATGGGGTCATACTGCATACACTACATCGCATGTCACTTTTTTAGCATATTTCTTTTCCTCTCAGCAAATGTACCATGACCGTTTATTTTTTCATGTTTACAACGTAAATGACATTATCGCTTATGATATAAACCCCCCCCACTCTCTCTCTCTCTCTCGTGGTTTGTGTGTATGATCATCTACGGTGCGTGATTTTCCGTTTGAATGGAATATAGAGCTCCCGGAGAGACACCACTACACTGCGTATGAACTGTACGTACATGTAACTGCAACATTGGCTACAGTCTTACGATTATTAATAAGATATAAGTGATAAAATAGTCAATCACAGTAATGTTGAAATCCAAAATTAACCAGAAGAAAAACAATGCAGAAAAACAGTTCATAAACATCATTTAAAACTTCAGTTAGTTCTGTTATGTTGACGCGTAATGGCGTATAAATGGCGGTTGTGTGCAATATGGCTTAGATGCAGTTATTTCGATTAATACGAATGTACCTATTCAATGCTATAATAGCATCCGATTTTTTTTTACATTTAATTGACGAGATCTTATGTCAAATGGATTGAAAAACAGGCGAAGCCTACATAACTTCTTTCCTTAAGAATCCGATAAATGTGAGATGTCTAGGTTTGAGAGAAATTGTTGATTTATCAAAAATGTGTCAATTTTGCTCCAAATACAATATCGAATATATTTTCCTAAAACTCGGTCCTCTTTTCATGCTGACTTACTAATATTATATAATTGGAACATTTTGATTATACATGATGTGATCTACAACCAACATTAGAATACATATTTGTAAAGTCGAATACAGCCAAACAAACGGTGGGAGCAAATGTATCTTGTATACATATGTGGTTATTTTGCAAGGGAAATATGTTTTTTTTTTTTTTGAGAATATTGTGTCAAATTGACAAGCTGCACAACAAATTACACGTCAAGACTACGACACATCTATAATGCAAGCACACATTTGATCAAGTATCATTTTAGAAAATGTAGGTGTCAAATCTAGTTGAATATATTTTTTCACAATTTAAATTTTCTAGGGTGGTTGGTTAAAGACATGAAAATTAAAAAAGTTATTGCGTGCGAACACAATACTATTGCATGTGAACGCAATAGTAAACCTGACAATTAACTATCAGTGATATATTCTTGCCTACACACACAATATTATTGCGTCCCACCTACCGTTTATTCATATTTATGGTAACCAACTGAATAATGAGAAAGATGAAAAGCAACCCTCGAATGTTGATGCCAGCATTATCAGCAATTTGTTTGATTGTTGCACAAGGTCGCGCCATCTGTCTTCATATTGTCTCCTGATTGTCTGAATGTGGCTCGCATGATATATATCATGTAAGATCTAATATTGCTAATGATTTGTATTTCATCATATTGGCTGTACACTGTCGTGTTTCAATGTCATAACCTCAAGGCAGCGTCACACAGAAGTACCCCATATATAATAGTTCCAATATAACATCTCTCTGTTTTCGTTATAATTCAACCCAATTTCAAACATTATTTTTCAATGAGTAAACAAATATATTCGCCCGAGGAAACCGCCTGGACAACGGTAACTCTTTCAAAGCCATCACCATGACAACCGCTGTGATAAACGTCACTAGAAGGGGCGTATCCAGTTATACTTGTAATGAATTCTTCTTTGTTTCTTTGTAGCACCTCTGCCATGTCCACGGGCTACTCGCTAAGACCTTTTGCCTCTGTATCTAACTAAACTGAGGTATGAGCGAGGTTTTCTTTACAGGGAATACGTAAGACAAAAATAAACTGTTATTTAGATCTCGGCCAAGGTGTAAGTCACTTTCCACACAAACATCCCTGTACCCATCGGCTATAGGAAACATATTAAGGGTTCATACTCTGGGTCACAAACAAATGACTGTCACACTGTAGATGTAATGTGGTTCACATAACCATAGCAGCTTAAGTGGCAAGTCGTTAGTATCCCTGGTTCAGGATCAAGCTTCAGTCGTCAGCGGATAAAGGTAAGCGATTGGTATCCATAGTATTGAGGTGTTACATAACAAAAACAATAATTTATCTAATGGTGAGAATAGATGGCACCAGATATATCGCTTTGACTGTCATTGATATCACTACTGACAAACGATTTGGTGAGGTTTTACCGAAAAGCACTATTTACTTATGTCAATATTTCACTTAATTTTTACAATTCTGATCTCTTCTAATTATTTTATCATCAAACAATCATATTTTCAACTGTTGCTTGTTCTCTCATAAAATGACGATGTGGCGATGATAGTACTATTGTTTCACTAATGTAGTGAAATGGCAAAAACTTCCAATTAAATTTTATGATTTTTCTTTAAAAACCTAAAAAGTAAATTATCAAAATGTGGATTCATAAAATAATCCATTTTAGTATCACGTGCATCATTATAATTTCATCACCTTATCATAAATGGTATAATTTGTCCCAATCATGAACGAACACAAAGCTTGATTCCGTGGGTACCTAGTGTGCATATATCATAACCCAATTTATTGTCATTAATGAATCGTTTCCTTGTCCTGATTGTCACGTTTAAATTTAAATAAAACGGTTAAGAATTACGTGTTTTAACATCCTAAATGTATTTTGAACCTTTAAGACATACACATCTTACTTATTGAATGGCAGATGTTAAGTATCCCCTCAATTACATTTTTCATTTTAGTTTCATTCTAATGGGATTTGGTCACTATACAAACAACATTTTAGGTTTTCGCATCAATGAAAAGTCAAGTAACAGTTATGATACAACGTAATGAAATTATTATTTAATTTTTTGAAAATTTAAATAATAAACTCTCTAAAGGACCTTTTTAAGAAAATACATTATAACTTTGAAACACATCTAAAATAAACAATAAATTGCCCCAGTATTTTCAATTTTTTAAAATGTTCTACCTAACTGCATGTTGCTTATTGATTTAATTCGCATATAGTGTATCATGATGGGTTATTCAGATAGTATCCCTACTTTTTACAGATGTTACAGGAAAGCATGGTGTGTCTGGTGGTGTTACTATTTGTAGTACTAGACAATGCTGTAGCCGTACCTTATCCTTTCTCGGCCAAGAGGTTCAAGGAGGAATGCATAGACATGTTCCCTGAGGCCCTAGGTGTCCATTCACAGCTCTCCAAGCCGCCGTACGAGATTCAAACTTCGGACACTATCTATGACGGGGTATCACATGAGCAGGGTAACAATCCATGGTTTCAAATACAGTAGATCATAAAAAACAGATATCTCATCCAACTGTAATTTTTTTTAATATGTAGAAAACGAGTATAGAGAAATGATCAGGAAATATGATCGCTGTGAAGGGATGTCGCTGAAACAAATTATGAATGTGTCAAATAGAGGATATACTGAATCACATACATTTTTTGATGTGTAGAAATTTTCGTTGTTTTATGAATATAAAAATAATGAACAATGCATGTTTAATATTGTTACCATTGTTCTCTTGACCAACCACGAATATTTCTACCCACGAAATTATTTGAAAGCCGCAAACCACGAACGAAAATATCCACGACGTTATACAGTATCAAATTAATTGTTTCATTAGAGATGCTCCACCGCTGACAAATGTTTTTTTTTTCACTATCAAAAACAGGAGGAGACGATTTAGTATTTTTCTTCAGTTACAAAAGTTACTTACTTCACACCATTACCACCGTTAAAAGTTTGAGCTTCTAATTTTAATTCAAGTTAAAAATATGAAAAATAATTAATTGCATCCGGAAAAATTCCGTGGCACTATATCCTATATGGAATGAAGTATTGATTGCGCATGCACCAAAGGCGAAATAAATTATTTTGTATTATTTTTTGTGTTAATTAGCCATATATGTACACGATTAAACACTAATTATAGTTCAAATGAAGAATATCATTTATGCTCTGTCGGCGTTGGAGCATCTTTAAACTTAAACAAATATTATTGTAAGACAATTGAAGAGGTGTATTTAGAGCGCTTATATCAAATATCAGTCAAAACATTTATTTTTCTTTTATTTTTGTATAGTGACGTTAAAAGCGACAGGTGCATACAAAATTAATGCCTTCTACCTCCAAGCACGTGTTGCCGACTGTTCGTCCACTGACCAGGACAAACCTATCGGTTACTTTGAGAAAGAATTCGGCCATGATGATGTTGAACTCATCCACTGCGCCGGGAGGCATGACGTGAGTGAGAGAGCGATTAAAGGGAGATAACTATGACAATGCATTGATAACGTATTTGTATAGTCATGCATTTAACATTAATTTTGATACAACATGCATTACTTTGAAATATCATTGACTTTGTTATCGATAACCTTCTGAAGAATGCAATAATTAAGGTTTGAAATAAAATGTTTTTTCGGGGTGGGAGGGGGCTGGGGGGAGTATTTTTCAAAATAAACTGGTGCGATCAGTAATTTTTAACAATGATATCAGGGTATGTAATAGATAATATTACCAAATTTGTGAAGTGAAGTGTTGCATTTTTATAATTATATCAACGGTTTTCACCGTTGTAATGATTTTACCGCGTCAAAGTTTTGATGTTTAATTTCTTATGTGAAGCCTTTAGGTTTAGGGTGTGGGATCTCCTATTCCGCTAAAACTGACCATAATCGCAGGCTCAAAATTTTAACTGACCGCCTGTTTATAGTCAGCTACCTACTGCTCTTGAAAAGCCAGGGATTGTAGTACAAATCTGTCGACAGCGATTGTAGGACTTGTGTAGGTTTAATTCCAAAGAGGTATTGGCAGTTAAAAGAAAACATTTGGCACTCACTTTAATACATGTCACATCCCAACTCATCATATTAATAATGCTATGTCCTTAGTTATGTTCGAAACGTCCTAGAATCAATGTATGAGTAGCCATCTTTGAAGACTGAAAGTTAATTTTAACACCTAATCTGATAGCTGGGATAGATTTCCGGTTAAATACGACGATTCTAATTGGCTGTTAAAATTAACTTTTGGTCTTTAAAGATGGCTCCGAAACACTGATTCTAGGACGTCTCGAACATGTCAAGGAAAAAAAGCATCGTTAATGTGATTCATTTTAATGTGACATGTATTAAAGTGAGTTCCAACGTTTTACTTTAACTTCAAAGGTATATTTGACTCCTAACCAACATGCAGAATTCTCACAATTGCTGTCACAAAATTTGTACTACAATCCACGGCTTTTCAAGAGCAGTAGCTAGCTGACCATAAACAGGCGATCAGTCAGAGTTTTGAGCCTGTGATTATGGTCAGTTTTAGCGGACTATGGATCTCCGTGAACTGTAACAATTTTACATACACACCAAGGGATCTTGACTAGTCTCTAAGAGTTTAGTATGCCTTAGGGTTTTCTACACTGACAACATAATTGATAACACACCACTTGCTCCCATATGAGAACAAGCTAAATTACTGGCCACAAACTGTACAATATTGTCATATTGTTTAATTCAGAGTGCAGTTGTGAGCCGTAAATGGAACCTCAACAAAGACAAAGTGGTTGTGAGATGGTACAAACCGAAAAACGAAACAAGGAAACTATTTTTCAGGTAACATATTATCTTTCAATCAGGCATGCACCATTCAAAGAACTTTTTTTTTATTCAGTATTACATGTGAATATAATATATTTTCCTTTCAACAGAAGCCTATCACTCTGATTTTCATATTTTGATATGATATTTTTCCTCTCTTTCTTATAATATGAGGGGCCGCGGTGGCCGCGTGGTTAAGATGTCCCGACATATTACCACAAGCCCTCCACCTCTGGGATGCGGGTTCGAATCCTATGTGGGGCAGTTGCCAGGTACTGACCGCTGGCCGGTGGTTTTTCTCCGGGTACTCCGGCTTTCCTCCACCAACAAACCTGGCACGTCCTTACATGACCCTGGCTGTTAATAGGACGTAAAACTAAACAAACCAAACCAAATCCTTACAATACTTATCAATATAATTATTAATATATGAATATAAAATCCTTGATATTACTTTTCTTAATTTGAGTTTTTAATTTTGTGTTTAATTTACCATCAACGCATTATTTTACAGTGCAATCTACAATTGCTGTATATATATTGAATTTAATTATAAAAGAAAATTTGTAAAATTGTAATAGTTTTGATATCACTCCAAATAAAAAATTCGCTGACAACTCGTACATATAAGGGAGACAACTCGTACAATTAAATCGTATCTTTTCCATCTTCTCATTTCTCATTCACTCTCTTTTCATACAATAAATGAAGTTCTGTACATAGTAATTCAAAATATATATACATGTATATAGTAGTTATTATCAATATTCTACAGTGATAGATTATGATGCTAACCCGTGTATACTTCTTTGTTTTCTAGAAGATTGACATTTCGAGAATACTAATTACGTCTTTTTTAAGTTTCATTTGTACTCCACAACAAATTCCATTTCAAGTTTTCGAGCAATTTCAATTAATCTTTATCTATATGAATTATATACATCTATAATTATTTTCTTAATTTTTTATTTTCATCATGTGCTTAATTTACATTATAATAATTATTTTTCAAGGCTTATTGGAAATAAGACAATTTGTTAATTCAGATAAATATTTTGATAATATTTCTCCAAATAACAATTAGTCCTTGTAAGCAAGTTGAAGTAACCCCATACCAAGCAAAATATATAAGGTAGTTAATCCTTTCATTAAATTGTAAGCTTTCATATTTTTAAAACATTTCATTCTCTCTCTTTTTCAAAATAACAGATATAAAGAGGAAGATTATTATACTTTGACTATACTATAGCATTTGATAACACTTTGTACAGTTTCTTTTTTCTAGAATATTTTCTAGAATAGTTCTTTTAAAGATAACAAGTGCAGATTGGACACTTTAAAAATATTCTTGTTTCGGTACTTCGCAATATTTCTAACTTTCCAAACTGTAAATTTAGTGCTGATATCAATTGTTTCCAATAAATCTTTCTCTTCATTTTCATAACTTGTTTCGCAAGGAATTAGACGGAATCTACTTTGTATCTATTGAAATAAATATTAGCAAAAAGGGATTAAGGTATCTGTTTGACACATTTTCCCAATCAAAGAACAAAAAAACTTTTATGAATTAAACCATTAAACAAAATATTTTGATAATACAAGAACAGTCAGTTGCTAATAAAATTTCTTGTTCTGTTATCCACAGGGCCACCATTGTAGCCAATGTCGAGCTATTCTGGATGGAGAACTTCTCTGACAGTATCCGGTCGCTAGGCAACAACAAAGCCGGTCAGGTGTGTCCAGTCCGACTGATGGCTCGCTCAGGCAGCACCATCTACAGATCACGTCACTTCCTCTTAATAACCGCCATATTGGTTTACAAATTTATATTTTTATGAAAATGTTAGTCGTAACGGCATCAGTGTTTGGTGTAGACAAATGAAAGTTTTATGAAAAGTTGTAGGAATAGACTGAAATTACTCAAAACACAATAAATACATATGACAGAATATTCTTTTTTATTCTATAGAATATATGCAAATAATTTCTCAAAAGATTACTTAAGTTTATTTTTTGTTCATAATTGCGAAAGACTTGGACTTAAAGTCACACGTGTCAAGAACAATCGCGTAGTTGAACATGATTTTCATGATCATATGTATATCGAGTACCTGGGGAAAATTGTATGTAATAGAAAACACAGTTAACTTTAGTAAGCATGGATGTTTTTGTCGGTTTTAGTAACTGTGGCAACTAATAGTTATAGACATTTTATAAATAGACATATCATATTTGAAAATATAATGCCATTTATGCTAAAATCTCATCTGTATGCATATTTATATTTTTTTGCCTTCAGTACATAAAATCAAAGGCAATATATCATTTTCCATTTCATTAAGATTTTATGTTTATCATTTTATTGGGCATCAGGCTAATCCTATTAAAACATATTTGATATATATTTCCAAATTATTGATTAACATACCATGCATATATATACATTCTGCAAAGAGTTCAATATCATATATCACAAATAAATTTATTTTATCATCGTAATTCCTGAAAAGTGTTGGTTATTTCTGCATATAGTGCTATGAAAGTGATTGTTTTAACCTTTCTGGGTTTGATATATGACAGCTTAGAGAGAGCTTGAAGAGAACTTAATGATGTTGCATGCGATTCAAGACTTCTAATGAAAGCATATGCAAGACTCTCATATTGAAAGTTGTGTGTAAACATTCGGACTCCAAATAAATCGACAGACAGCCATTCTTTATTTCCTCTTAATAAAGTTTACATTGACTTGTCGTTTTCAACATTTTCTCAACTTTACATTATATTACATTACAATGTACATATGTACAATATTATTTCGACCTCATTGAGTCACTAAGTTTACATTTTGGATAATCAAGTTCATTTTTGTGAACATTCCATCGAGTTTGTTACTTATAGCAACCATTATGTTCTCCAATTCTTCATCATCTAAGACAATGTCGTTTCTCCCACCAAGAATGAATGGCATTTTTCGTCGATGCCTAGCGTATCATACTGCACGTACTTTTCGACACTTAAAACAATCACTATTTGTTCCAGTAATATATATCTGCTCTAATATAATGTGGGACATTGTATCAGAAAATGCTTAACGTCTTTTTTTCACTGTTTTCTTTTTTGCAAATCACATTTTTAAGCTAAGTCAGGTATGAAAGTTTGATTATATCGCCAAAAATTTTTGCCATGTGTTTTTGGGAAATTTCAGCGGTAAAGACCATAACGGATTTGGTTCGAGATACTGATGGATTGCCTTATACATGTATTATAGTATTGTTTCATTTTTGACGCCATCAAAATAACGTGAAGGAAAAGGTACAATGAGTTCTACAGTAGTTTGATAAAGAAAATGGGTAAGTTTCGATGCAGGTTAACTATTTGTTGTAATCAAATAAAACTTGCTTTGTGTATGGTCTCCCTAAGGTCAATGTAATGGAAAGTCTATTTACACATAATCATTTCGTACATTATATAACTTTGTGTATGGTCTCCCTAAGGTCAATGTAATGGAAAGTCTATTTACACATATTCATTTCGTACATTACATAACTTTGTGTATGGTCTCCCTAAGGTCAATGTAATGGAAAGTCTATTTACACATAATCATTTCGTACATTATATAACTTTGTGTATGGTCTCCCTAAGGTCAATGTAATGGAAAGTCTATTTACACATATTCATTTCGTACATTACATAACTTTGTGTATGGTCTCCCTAAGGTCAATGTAATGGAAAGTCTATTTACACATAATCATTTCGCACATTATATAACTTTGTGTATGGTCTCCTTAAGGTCAATGTAATGGAAAGTCTATTTACACATATTCATTTCGTACATTATATAACTTTGTGTTATTATCTATAAATCTTTAAATGAAATGTTTTTTAAACACGTGTACAAATAATGATTTTAGAATTCTACGTTCTCAGGCTTTGGGTTTTGCTTTTTAAGGGAGATAATTCCTACAAGCTTAGATACGCAATGTAGAATCCGACCGATCTTGACATAAAATTAGGGCCTGGCACTATAAAACTTACTCTGGCAGTTTACTCAAGTCTATGTAAAATCATATAATGCAGTAAAAAATCTATCATATTTAACTATTCATCAACACATATATAATAACAAGGTATATATTATTGTACAATTATCAGCATTCAAGCACCTCGGTCTCTAAGGTCTGGTCATGCGTGCGTTTTATGTCAACCTTAGCGTGTTAAAATCAGGAGGTAATGTAGAGTAGGCAATGATAGGCTGTTCTCATGTGGAGTAGGCAATGATAGGCTGTTCTCACGTAGAGTAGGCAATGATAGGCTGTTCTCATGTAGAGTAGGCAATGATAGGCTGTTCTCATGTAGAGTAGGCAATGATAGGCTGTTCTCACGTAGAGTAGGCAATGATAGGCTGTTCTCAAGTAGAGTAGGCAATGATAGGCTGTTCTCACGTGCGTAGGCAATGATAGGCTGTTCTCGTGTAGAGTAGGCAATGATAGGCTGTTCTCATGTAGAGTAGGCAATGGTAGGCTGTTCTCACGTAGAGTAGGCAATGGTAGGCTGTTCTCACGTAGAGTAGGCAATGATAGGCTGTTCTCACGTAGAGTAGGCAATGATAGGCTGTTCTCACGTAGAGTAGGCAATGATAGGCTGTTCTCACGTAGAGTAGGCAATGATAGGCTGTTCTCACGTAGAGTAGGCAATGATCGGTGATGTCACATAGTCAACATCATGGTATGATTACATAGAGGGAACCTATGATAGGCTGCTCTCACGTAGAGTAGGCAATGATAGGCTGTTCTCAAGTAGAGTAGGCAATGGTAGGCTGTTCTCACGTAGAGTAGGCAATGATAGGCTGTTCTCACGTAGAGTAGGCAATGATAGGCTGTTCTCGTGTAGAGTAGGCAATGATAGGCTGTTCTCATGTAGAGTAGGCAATGATAGGCTGTTCTAATGTAGAGTAGGCAATGATAGGCTGTTCTCATGTAGAGTAGGCAATGGTAGGCTGTTCTCACGTAGAGTAGGCAATGATAGGCTGTTCTCAAGTAGAGTAGGCAATGGTAGGCTGTTCTCACGTAGAGTAGGCAATGATAGGCTGTTCTCACGTAGAGTAGGCAATGATAGGCTGTTCTCACGTAGAGTAGGCAATGATAGGCTGTTCTCACGTAGAGTAGGCAATGGTAGGCTGTTCTCACGTAGAGTAGGCAATGATAGGCTGTTCTCACGTAGAGTAGGCAATGATCGGTATGTCACATAGTCAACATCATGGTATGATTACATAGAGGGAACCTAAACGTAGTTCATGGTCATACCTGGAGGTAAGCCACACTATAATTTGCATCCCAGTACGTTCTGCTAAGTTATTAGGTCAATTATGATCAAAAATTAAAAAGGGAATAGCTGTGTCTTACAGTCTTGCTGAGGACATGAGGACATAAATAACCAATTAAGTCGATAAACAATCATGAAGAATTTCTTCTTATTGTAAAGCCCGCTGTACCGCCAACCCGCTATACCGGTGTCATATCAAGTTTGTATCCCGGCACAAATGACACTGGAATGACAGATATTTGCATCATTGGAAATAAGTTTTAAAAAACATATGTTGTCAAACCGCAGTATCCTGAATAAGTTCCTACTCGGGTATCTGCTATTTTATTTAACAAGTTTGCAGTAGCAGAATGCAACGAATATAATTGGGTTATTTGGGTTAGCTTATCTGCTGGCGTTTCTGGGGTTATAGCTTTTCCCGTGACCTAAATTCTCAAGACATATTTTGAAACAATACCAAGACAAGAATGTAACAATGAATGCTCAACGATACCTATTCATTTATGTTATTTCAACCACTTATTGCATCTCCCACAAAAGACGACCTTATTCTTCTACCACATACTGTTAGACATTTTACGCAACCAACCTTGGCGACCAAACAACAGAATGGCGACTTCTGATTGGCTGTTAGCCTTTTCTGTCATCGTCCTTAACGGGTCACTAGTCATCGGTTACAAAAGTTTGCTTTGCAATTCTTTATATTTTTAAAAGTCACAATTACATGATACTTTTTGAAATGACAAAACAACTTCTGGCCTTCCGAGAACTGTATCATATAACACCCGATAGGTGTGTTGACGAACACATTGTGGAGTATGCTAATTTCAATATATTTACTACAGTGGTTATAAAATACCTCCTTACTAAGATATTATCATTTCTTTGTGATGATAGCTATATCAAATGACATACCTGCCGGGACATTTACACCTTTCCCACAGACAAAACACGGAATATGTCAAAACACATAAATACCTAAATAATGCCGACTGAGCTTAGAGGAATGGAGGTCACGATAACTATATCAGTGTCATGTAGAACCCGGCTCCCCCCCCCCCCCCCTATTTTGTTAACGAGGAGCTTACACGTGGTTTGGGGACTCCGTTCCTGCGGTTTTAAGCTGGTGCAGTTAGTGCATTTATATATGCTTGGACACTTAAAGATGATTTTTATTTGCTTTGAAAATGGTTTTATGAAGCATGCATTGATTATTGGCCGAATATATCTAACGTTCAGCCGACCGTGACATTGCTCATATAATTTTCTTGTGGTTAAAAACAACAGACATCAGCAATATTTATGGCAATATGTAAATAAATATACAATAATAAAACTTGATACCAACTCACCCTACATTGAATAGACATTAATATATTCATAATAAAAAGAAACCGTTTATTCAAATTCAAATCAATATAACAAGGACACATTATGGCCAGAGTGCATAGTGTAACGGAAGGAGATTCGTGAACTTCGTAAGGTCAAGGTCAATACTGTCTATATACCTACTCTATCATATTTCCAAAGCGTGGTGGAAATGTCAATTACTACATTGTATTTCAAGCTTGTATAAAGCAGAAAAAAACTAACTGTGTTGTAATTATATCTACGTCAATAACCTTGTTGTAACTTTATGTCACTTTACAATCACTATGTTGAATTTAGGTTCATGGCTTACTTTGTTAGTTACTATCTCATTAAGTCAGTTTGTTGTTTCAAAGTGAACCGTATATTGGATGAAAAGCTGTTATATTGCGATAACTTGTTTAAAAAAAACCTTTTCAAGTTTTGTTGAAACCTATACGTTTAGGTTACGCTTATTTGGTTTGAGTGGCGTCACCCATCTTACAATTCCAGGACAAATCTAAAGTACAATTAAAATAAAGATATCTTGATATCATAACACAATAACATATTTTAGGTAAAGCAGTTTAAAATGTCAAGATTTTAAATTGGATCAAATTTCAGATTGGTAAAGTTCTGGAGTGAAAAACAAGGTACACACATCATCGAATCAATCATTAACACAGTCAATATATTAAGGATTTATGACCCTAACAAATGTCTTAAGTGCCAGTAGGAAGAGGTATCAAAGCATCCTGAAACATTAAAAACTGTGGTGTGGAGAGGGGGAGGTAGGGAGGGGGATGGGGTGAGTGACCGAAAAGTCAGAGGTATATAAGTAAGCTGACACCTTAGTTACAAATAGATAGCTAGCTCTTCGCCTTTGTATCGTGACTAAACAAAACTAAAGACATTATTATTGTTCATTGTCGTTATACCCCATTAATTTGAATGCTTTTCTATTATAGCCGGACACTCCGTCCCTTCAACAGCTCTGGAAATCTCCCAAGAAAACAATAAGTACCGAAATTCTTTCGCTTTAATCGACGACACCCGCCATACAAGTCAATCTGATATCAGAAACTGGTGATGATCCTTGGACGTTTGCGTGAAAAGAGGAAAACTTTCCAATCAGACTTAAAAATATAGATGTAAAACATTAAGTAAAATCTAACATGAGGTATGGCGATGTTACCTATTAACATGTACAGAAAACAACATATGTTTTTTTGTGTCATCAAGTTTTCACTTCCAGTCATCAAATAAGACAGATCTACACTGTACCATATAAATGTTAGGATGATTCAATCCTTTAGTTGGAACCATGCATTGATTTACAAATGTAATAAGGCAGACTCAAACATTGAGTTAAAACCAAACATAGAGGTTAGGCAAACTGAAATAATTAGTGTTAACGAGACATAGATGGTAGGTAGACTCTAAATTTGAGTTCAAACCAGACATACATGTACATGTTAGGTAGACTCCAAAACTGAGTTAAGACGAGTCATTGATATTAAGTAGACTCCAAAACTGAGTTAAAACGAGACATTAATATTAAGTAGACTCCAAAACTGAGTTAAAACGAGACATAAATATTAAGTAGACTCCAAAACTGAGTTAAAACAAGACATAAATATTAAGTAGACTCCAAAGCTGAGTTAAAACGAGACATACATATTAAGTAGACTCCAAAACTGAGTTAAAACGAGACATAGATATTAGGTGGACTCAACTGCGGATAAATCACACAAGAATGTTAGATAACTCTTTATTTGAATCATCCTCGAATGATTTGAAATAAAAATACATTTTAAATTATCGTCTGAATTTGCTCGACCAGTCTAATTACCTTCTCTCTAATTCACATACATAAATACAATTTAATTAACTCTTTCCCTTATAAAAGGGAAACAAACTGTACTACTATGTTATTTTTCTCTTATTCTACTCGTACCTAAGATTTTTCTTACTCTAAGATTTTAACTAAAGAGGAAGTAATTATCCAACCACATCGTCTATTCTATTTAAAGTCAAACTTTTGTCATGCGATATTGTTGCTTTAAATGCCGGTTATGAGATTTAAGTGTGGACGCCTTACCGAATAACACGCTATGCTAAACTGGAGAAATGCTGTTTTACGACCGACACACATTAACAAAACAGTACAACGGTAATTTGATATAATGATCACATGAAACTAAAATAATAAAAATGTTAGTCAACCTTTAATTTGTATAGTGTCAAAATAAATCTTTGGGTCAAAGTTCTCATTTACAACATAAATTACAATACTCCCAGTAGATCCAGCATATAGCGTAATATAATTGGAGTGAAGGAAGACATGGTCAGATACAATGTCGTTTTAGAGAGCAACCAACTAAATGATTTTACATAGACCACAGTATTAAACTTTGTTAAAGTTTTGTACTGTATTATTAAAACAAAGAAATATTAGTTAGGTATTGTGTTCTATAATTAAAGTCTAGGTTCTCATATAACACTAGATAGAAAAAAAAAGTTTGGGTCCTTCTGCTCAAACTCCAACCAGGGTAGCCTTATTGAAATCAGGCGCATTTTGCACTAAAATATCCGGAAATTCTAATGCTTTTACCTATTCATTATCAAAATTGATATTTTGAACCTAAATCTCAATATGAATTTCCAAATTGATATTATGGTTATCTAGGAATAATTACCTGTCAGAAAACATTTTTACTTTTGAAATTCATAATTAGCCAGCCAATCAGCGGCCGGGTTAAAATTCTATCCTGGGCTCAATCTTGTATACACAGGGGCCATTTCGAAAGTCTTTTTTTATTTAGTTGGTTGATCCCTATTTTAACCATTTTTAGGACAGGATCATTTTCTCTTCACAAATTATTGCAATGTTTAACTGAAAAAGTGTCATCCGATTTTAGTGCAACTCACACTGTACGGGTAATTTCTATTGTTGGAAGACAGACAATTGATAATTTCATATTTATTATGACTTTGTCCATCTAAATAAAATATAATATGGCCCGGTGTTGAAACAGCAAAAGCGGTATGGTCTATTCTTTCTTATTTCTATAATATCACAATATGTTAAATTATATCCACTTCGTCTGATTGTTTTGAACAAGCCTGATCACTCGACACCTGGATGTGATATGTCTACACGTAAGAATGACGTCATATGCGATACTGAGAAGTATCACATTACACTATGAAATACGCCATTATGTCCTAGTCTTTGTCCAGATTGATCGATGGATGAAAACATTAAACAACCAGCAAGTATATCTCATTATATTTAAGAAAGAATCCTATTTCCATGGCATTCTGGCGTCTTTTAAGGGGTTTTTCATTCCAAATGATGTACTAAATATGTTTTTTTACCAAATAATGTCAAAACTCGGATTGTTCATTTTACATTCAGTCTATGATTAAACATAAAAGGTCCATTTAGCTATCAATTTTATACTATTAACTTCCAAACATCCCTTTTGAAGTGCACACCCGATGCTCTCACCCATTGCGTGCAGACTGTGACTTTACCGTAGCGTATAATCGCCATCTTTTGCAATCCTGATTTAGACGCTGGAATGTCAAACTAAGACACAAACATGATACAATTTTTCATGCAGAAATGAGATTGTATGTATGGAAATGTTACCATCGGTACTATTAAAATATCTCTAAGCATTTTCTCTATGATTGAAATATTATTTTGGATAAAATTACTTGCAAAGTATATTGAGTCATTCACCTGTAAAGACAAATTTTGGACCTTCCCTAATTATATGAATGGAAGAGTTCATTATGAAATTTTGTGGGGGGGTGAGTTAACCGCCACTTTCGTCTGTTTAATGGCTGCAGATTAAAACCCGTACAGGCCATAGAAATGTCACATGTGATAATTTATTGGTTATGTAATAGGAAACTTATGAATCCCTACGTAATCCGGTTTTTCATTAAAATGTCTGGATGAAAATTGATATTCAAAGGACGACGTCAATAGACCTTCAAATGACGTAACTTGGTTTATTTTTACAATCACATGAAACGAAGGAAAATGGTGATTTTGAGTAATAATGAAGTTAATACAAAGTGAACAGAAGACATCACTCAATAACCCGGGCCTGTCCATATGCCAAGTGGCTTACTTATGGTCTGCTCATACTTGCACTGATAGCGCATCAGAACGTACCGAAAATTTAATGTACCTCAGCAGGGCTATAAATAGCGTACCCTACACAAAGAGGTATGCCCTATATGACGCTGCCTAAACTACAAAACCTATCATAGCGTACTTCTACCCACCCCAACCCACCTCGACACGTCATTTTTACAATAAGCTATACGGCAACGCAATAATGACAGGCCTTAATGCTATGTATGACCGTACACCGGACATTGGTACTAGTGAGAAAGGGGAGGGGTTAAGACGCGGGCAGGTTTGATTGACAATGATCGTCACTATAACATTCATATCACATGGCTTTATAACTGTGTTGCGTAAATCATATAGTGATACTTTGATTCCCAATAGCTCATGTCCACAAAGTTTAACTCTACATATAAGTAATAAAATTTCGTAGAACAATTTGGTCATACTTTCCCTAAATATTGCATATGTTTGATGTATACAGCTAATTATAATACGAGGCTATGTCAAAGTATTAGTAACGTAACCTTACCTGAAAAATGCATTCTTTGAAATCTTGCTCTAAATCAACAATTTTCACATACAATGTATTACTATATTGGCATCACACATGTACCTCTAGAGAAAGAGTAATATCGAATAAAATTTAAAAAGATAATTCATGTGACAAATGGAAAATATATACATCTTGATGAAATTTGTTATTATTCAGTAGATAGTGTCATTTTTTCAAAAAAAAAAAAAAATCGGTGCAAAGGATGTCATCATCGCAATGCCATCATAGTAAAATATCAGTTAACATGGGGTAAGTATTTGGAATAATATAATAAATGCAATGCACTATGTCATGAAAATCGGTAATATTTTACAAATAAATGATTTTGAATGTTCTAACTTTTAATTGGTTTGATGAAAGCAGCAATTACATGAAGTGTGAAAAATCGGAGCATGTGTCTACAGCAAGCAATGCGTCAGTATAAAAGTAATCGTCAGAAACGCCAGGCGCCAAACTACAGATTTACATGTAATAAAAACGATAATGGTCCATAAAAACTTAAAACAGTTTATAAAGTATCTAAATTATTGACCATTAGAAACATTTTTTCCCGAGTAAAGAACAAACATTGATTCGATAGTTAAATTCAAAACTATCCAAGCAAAGTACATTTTGCACCACAACTGCTGATTATTCTATAATATTGCCTACTTCTTCACATAAATAGCATCTTAATTCTAAAATGAAGTCAGGGAGGCGTCACAATTATATAGGGCATATATTTACCTATATTGTTAATATACAGGACAGTTTATATCAGAACATCAACCTTGCAACAAATCTATTATATTGAAGTGTTACGTTATAAAAGTTCTCTGCTCCAATGCATGAATGATATTGCACGTCCATTTAACAATACTACAGTTTTATAGTGTCAGCGTCCACATTGATTAAGATGATGGTGAACATAATGTTGATGAAGAAGTTTTTAATAAGAAAATTTTTAATTCCCAGCGATGAAAATGAGTTTGACAGATTATAGACTCTTGCTATCTTTCGGAAATTTGAGGAAGAAAGAAAAGAAAAAAAGGCATATACATGTACGACACAAATTGTGTATAGAGTAATATCTCAGAATAAAACTGTTGTTATTGGCTATCGGGCTCAGTGCGTTTGAATTGAAATGTCTTTGGATCATAATCTACGTCTGCATTCGTTCCCGAAATGATTGTCACATTAAGATCTAATCTAAGTATTATAATTTTGTTGTTTTGAAAGGATATAATAACAATGAGATACAACAACGAAGTTTCCCAGGGGAAATCAATCTAGCTTACGAAATATGTGTATTCGGTGTTACGCGCTTCGTTTTTGGTAAATAAAACGTGGGCAGCAAAGATCGAAATGAGTTAATGAAATTGTTTTTATTTTTTAACAAAACAAGAGTTTTAGCAATGTAAGAAGCATATTTAAGTACGATTTAATTTTGTTAAAGGTTCGGTTAATTCTATAAATAGATATTGTATCTGTGAATGTGTCTCCTTGTGATAGCGATATAAACTGTATAGCGTTATCTCCATGAATTATCTAGTAGGTTACCACTTGTGTTGTACTGAAAATATGCAATTCACTCTTACTACTGAAAATGATGAATGGTTCAATATATTTTAGTTGTTGATGCATCTGTCAGAGAAGTGAGTCCTAAAGTCTTTCACTGTTGTCAACTTGAAATTGTGTCAAAATTAAGTCGCGCATCATGATCATGGGATAGTGACAACATACATGTGCATATGTATTTCTTATACTTGACGTGTATGTCCAACTTATTTCTGGGCTAATAAATAAATAAACAACAACAAAAACCAGAATGATTATAGAAAGTACATGATGCTTTGTAATTTCTGTCAATGAAATATTTTCCAAAACTTGACTGTTTTTAGAACAATTGCTTATGGCTCATTTCTCGTGCGATGTTACGCGACCATTGTGTTTGATGTCCTACTGTAAAAATAATCCAATGCATTATGCTTTCATTTTTGTGTGTGTTTTAGTTGTGAATGAAATCCGATGTTTCGGGAGACAATTCACCAATGATTTTTATAAAGAACTGGTGGCTTGTCAAAGATGAGCAAATATTGTTTTTGTTTATGTAAACATTGTTTCAACACACCTGTTCAAGGGTCAGAAATGATGTCGACATTAAGATAAATAATGTATTTTGAAGTTAAAGAATGCCATTGTATATCTACAGTGACGCACACGTAAACTAAATAAGTAAACGTCAAGAATAATTACCTCAAACATTCCAGCTCTAATATTTGTCTTACATGAAAACTTTCAATATGATGATACATATGTAAATATTACTCTTACAAAAAGTAAACGTGCAAACACTTTAACTTATTGTGTGTCCATTTTACTTCGTGTAAATGTTTCACAAAAGACGCATGATTGCACTTAGCATTTAGAAAGAAGAAAATGCTGTTAAACTGACAACAAACGTCGGCTTAAGATAATTTACGTACCGTCGCCCTCATGTTTTCTTTAAGTAACACGTAATCTTAATACTCACCATAAACATCGTTAATCTAAAAGAATTAATATAAAAGTGATTTATCATTTAAAAAATAAAGTATTAAAATGCATATTTTTTACAAATTAAATGCTTAAAAATGAAATTATCTGACAAACATTAATCATTGTATACCTTTAATTATTATTCAGATATTTTCTATTTCATCTAAAATGCATCAAAGGTAAAATGCCAACAAATTGATTAAGAAATAATTTACGAGGGCCATAAAACTGCTTTGAAATAATGTTACAAACGAGGAACATTTAAATACAAAAAAAAACATCATTGAATAATTTGTATATATGGTGTTATATCACTAAGACATGCGATGTCAATATCCTTACCAATTTATCTTTTATCTAGCAGGATGTCATTACAAATGGTAGGGACGAGATGATATGATTATCTTTAATTCTTTGTATATTTCATGCATTGTGAATGATTTATTACATGACATGGTACATAAAATTAACATTGTACCTTGTTTTCAATCAATAGACACTTGCCGCATTAAAACTCCGGACCACTTAACTCGATACCGCCGTCTCCTAACCGGTGTATAGTTTGTGTTAACGTCTCGCGTGCTTCAGTTCTTTGACACCCAGCAGTAGATGGAGAATGCGTCGGCCATTTTAGACAGCCTTTGTGAAAATATGTAGTTTGTAACAAAGGTGATAATTTTTATTCTAGTTTTATTTCGCTGTAAAGCAATAATTCCGATTCAGTGCTATCTCCGGGTAATAGCTGAGAGATTAATCTACAAAGCGTGTATAACTCACGAAGGAAAAACAATAAAATTCAGCAATAATTCAACTTTCTTTTATACTTGACTAAAACGAAAACTAGTTTTATTTCAGTTGTCGGTTTTATAACACATATTAACCCTGAAACATTTAGGTACATTTCGCATGCGAGGCACACATATACAATGTAGTTACTGTTAGTTTAATTTACCTTACAAGCATATGTATGAAATTGAGAATATTGAATTGAAAGGAGAACATGCTTAAGTCGTTATGGAAAAAAGGTGCTAAAGAGATATAATATATTTCAAATCCATTTCAGTTATGCTCATACATTAACTATCAATCAAATCAAACAATTTAGTAATGACCCAGTAACTGAATGACCCATATACATTTTACCCGAACGAATTAAGGGGTAGTGTGAGCTGCAATTTAAAGACTCACACTGCTTAAATCTCTACAGGAAACGAATTCTAGTTGACTTTTTATTGCGATATTTATTGCAATACTTAACTGATATTTTTAAAGTGAATGCTACACTTCAAGAGACAAAGGATTACTCACCACATGTCAAAGCCGTCCTTTTGTAACTACGGTAAAAGTTCCGTGACAGCACTGACACGACCATACCATCTCTCAAACAAACAAATCAAAAACAATTCCACAAGTTTATATTAAAAATATAATCAGTAGGCACCAAATATTCATTAATTAAAAGTGGTTCATTCTATGATATATAAACTATAAAATATCATGTCCCGGTGAAATGTTTTGAGTCAGAAAAACATCACGGTCTACAAAACCTAATTAAGGTGACAAAATCATTCAAAATGTAATAGGGCGAAAGTTGATTGCTGCCAGTCGACATCGATCCCTCCAACTAAACATGCGTTACTGATCATTGCAAGCCGACTTACAATGTATATCTAACCGAGTAACACGGGTGTCATAGCCCTGTCGGGGACGCTTACTCCGACAAAGCACCTAGTTCTGTTTTCATTGTTGTTTTCAGAGTAGTCTTTGGTTCGTTTGTAGTTTCTCATTAACATGTTTTTTTCTTTTGTTTACAGTATAGTGTTGTTTTTAATTTATTGTTTTTGCATAGAAACCTTTGCAAAAATAGAAGGAACATATTCGTCTCTCTGAAGATAACACCAATGCAGGTCAATGTCAAATCCAGCTTGCATAAAAAAAGGAATAAATTCAGTCCAGGATTGTGAGGGAAATCAGGCAGGAAATTCCAATAAATCATGAGTTTCTATATCTTCGTTTCAGCAAATGAAAGATTATTTAACTTTTTTTTCCTTTGACAACGTTCTTTTTTTCAAATTCACAGCACCATGCATTACATTTGGATACATTTTAGTGTAATTAATATTTTTTTCTGTTTTAATATTCATAGAAAACAGCTATAAAAGTATTTTTGAATAGAAAGGGTACTAGGAATTGGACTGGTTAATAAATGTTCCTCTAAGTGAGTACAACCTTAAAGGTTTGGATGCATTATAATTTTAAATAACTTGCCGAACGAGTCAATTACAATGATATCAAATTCCGTTATTTATCTAACATTACATGGCAGTCTTTGTTTGTTTTTTATATAGTAAAAATGGTCATAATGTATTTTCTGTGAACTTTAAAGAGGTCAATATGTTCATCTTAAACATTCCTCAAATGGAAAATATTAGATTAATAAAGTTGTTAATGATAATGGGATAAGAAAAATGTCTTTACATGCAAACAGCTCAATAGATGTTAACCTTAGGAATTTGATAAAAGCATTAAACCATGATTTCAGAATGTTTCAAATATAAATAGTAAATTCGGACTGATAAAAGTATTCGAAATGCTTTGTCATGGCTTTTATTTACCGATAAAATCTTACGGATGTTTTGAATCAAATGTATGGTAGAGGTTAAATGGCTATTTAGAACAACATAAATATTTTGAGGACACAAGCATTAGCCCGAAGGTGTTTCTATATATGTAAAGTGCTGACACAAACATTTCAATTCTGACCAGCAATGGATTTGATGTTTAAATTGATTACTTTTCGGACCACCAGTGGGATTTACGATAGATTGATTCTTTGATTGTCATAGCGGAGATGGACCGGTTGGTTTAAATGTACAACAAAAATATGGAGGGCGATACAGCGTCATGGTGAATGGCCATTGCCTAATGATAGTAAATATTTACATTGTATTTGATTGATTGTTTGATTATTTTATTTATTTCCGATTCAACAAACTGTTAGTTGTGGCGTTATAATTGTTTCGGAAAGGTAGAAAAGAAAATAGTACATTTTACGTTTTCTAACAAAACTTGAACCCAAAAGTATTTTATCGAAAAAAAAAATCCAGATGAAATTAGAAACATCATTTTTCCTTATTTGTTTTTCATTTAAAAAAATATCAAAACGCCTACACATTAATATGATGTGTTATAATTTCCACAACCTTTTTCATAATATATCAATTAGGATTCTCCTAGCCCTAATTCTAAGAAATTTTCATCAAAAATGCGTATCACAATTTTGATTAGTTTAAGATAAAGTCTCTTATTTTTACTGAGTAAACTGTCTAAATTCCATTGCGTACGTTCGGGATAAATAAGGTAACTAGTCGATACGTAATACCCATGTATTCGAAAAATTAATGTTAAGGCATAAATCAAGTTAAAATGTTAGTCTTTGGACCATAAAAATAGCATAATGAGTTTAAAGGGATGTAATAATGAAATCACGTATCATTACTATAAATAAATTCGCTGTTTTATTTATGACTATTCCGCCGGAGAGAAAAAGAAATAAAACACTCTCGTAAGTAATCTAGACAGGAGGAAATGAAATAAAACAATGAATTTGATAAGTGGTAGTTTTATATAACTGGGGCAGGTGATCACGTGTTTACTGATTAATGATACATTGTTGTCTGGACGTGAAAGCTGAACGGGCATATATATATTGAATATAATTATAGCTACCCTTCTATTTAAAAAAACACTTTAGCGACAATATACTGTACTCTATTACGGTGTATGTTCGTTTCGTGTAGAAACGTACGTTCGTTGTTTTCGTGGTCCAACCACGATGAAGAAACACACAAATAATAATAATAATAATAATAATAAACGCCGAAATACTGTTTGCATATGATTGTAAACATTTTTTATTTACGATATAGTTCATACGTCCAAACGGCGAAATAGATATTCTCGAATAATGCATGTTGATTAACAGTATTTCATTCTATAAATTCAATGGAAGCAAGAAAGAAACAAAAACATAGCAGCTATTTCAATAGTTTAGAGAACAAAATAGTAGGAACATTTGTTCTAGAGAAGAAGTTATACCAGTTTCATGCATTTATTTACATTTTCACTTCGCTCCGCCTCAATGAAACTAGTAAACTCCGATCACTTCATTTCCCAATGAAGATGCTTGGTCACGTGCTGACCTCTGACCGGCGTGAGAATACATTTTGACATTGTTTACATTTTGACCTACATTGTAGTTTTACGCCGCTTCAGTTTTGAACGAACTTTCTGCGATGTGGCCTATCGTTGTACATTTAGAAACACAGACAGGAATGCTTGATAAAGTGATATTAGAAATTGTCAGTAATATAATATTATAGTCGCCTAGAGATATTTTACACGTATTTTGATGAAACACTGAATTAGGCTCAAGCCCAGGTAAAAAAATGCTGAGCATACTTCAGTAGCCTGAACCGGGGATGCTTCAAAGCTCTCTATTTAGGCCTATAAATATATGCACTGCTGACAAGTAAACAAAGCATGAAATAAAAACTAAAAGCATTTATTTGTTTAATGTTTAGAGAAATATCTTAATTCAAGCACACGTAAGAAAATTTTAACAATGTTATCTTCAAAAAGTGTAATTTGGGTTAGCGTCACGTTAGGACCGAACGCAGTGAGGTTCACCACTCATCGCATAGCCTAGTAGGCATAATCGAACGCAAATAGTTTAATGTGTACAATATATGTGAAACGGTGTCATACATGTAAGCTTAGAAACGATAGATTCCATGAAAATATCATGTTTGTTTGTTTGTTTGTTTGTTTGAGTTTTACGGCCCATCGACAACTAAGGTCATTTAGGGCCAAACTACAAGTCATGCATTAATATCAGGATAAAAGTTCAGGGTAAGAAAAAGCAAGTAAGGACTAAAACACAGATTGTAAACGTTAATTTGATAAAAAAGAAGGTTTGCATGGGATAAAATAAATTTGGCTAAAACACATGAGAAAACTCATGCACAATGTTGATGAAACGATGAAATGTTGAGTTGATACGATGTATGATGAGAAAACGTTCATATTTTGCTTAAAATACCGATCTCTTTGAGATAATTAAAAATACGATTATGTCTCACGGCATGAAACAAAGTGTACATGTCGGAGACATCGTAGTATTTATCTCGTATGTGTTTAAAATCAATACAATGCAATAAAATATGCTCCACTGTGAGAGGAGAATCACATGCATGGCATGTAGGAGGATCCTCCCCTCTCAATAGATAGGAATGTGTAAAATATGTGTGTCCAGTTCGGAGCCGAGAGAGAACAACTTCCTCTCTGGGGTCTCTCCGACTGGACAGTTTAGGATTAAGTGTAGGTTGAATTTTAAACAGTTTATTGTTTGTTTCGGTAGACCACCTTTGTTGCCAATGGTATACACTTTAAAATTACTGTAGGACTGAATTGAAGGTTTGATGTCGGTGTATGGTAGTTTCAAATCTGTTTGTGCTAGGCGAAGAGCAGTCTTAGCTGCTTTATCAGCCTGTTCATTCCCCTTTATACCCACATGACTGGGAATCCAGAGATAAGTAATTTGAGTTTAAGAAGATAATCGAAATGTTCGGATTAAAAGATTTTGGATTAGAGTATTTCTAGGGTTTCTTGATTTTAAAGCATGAATAACCGAAAGAGAGTCTGAACAGATGATTGCCTTTTCAATGCGGTGTTCTTCGATATTCTCACAGAACGAGATTTCAACATACGCCACATTTTCCGATTAAATCTTCCATTACATACCATTAACAGTTGATGCTAATATTGACTACCAAATTAATTGACATGTATGAACCTCTTAATAAGAGGGCGGTTCTAAGAAACGTATTTTGCTGATGACGGTATCCCAGCTAACTACCCTTTATCTTCCAGGTCGCATTATATAGTTTTCGCCTACAGCAGTATGACAAATCACATAACTAAACTCGTTCAGTACATATCACACTACATGAGCTTTCATTTAAAATGATCACTGCATTAAAACTCACTTAGTAGTAGAAAATGATGGTGGGAATTTAGATATCCTATTTCTTTTAACCTTAACACCATGCCCCAATACATGAAATTGCCACCTGGTTAAAATCATATCGAAATTGCACTGCAACGTCTTGACTAAAAGGGTCATTACATTGGACATCAGGAAAGTGTTTCATTTTTAAATTTTAAATAAATACTAGCAATGTGAATACACGTGTGGTAATATCTATCGAATATTGAACGGAAAAGGATGAAGTGTTAACAAATATTGTCGATTTTATTTGGTAATTAGGGAAAATCACACATTTAGCGGAAACTCATATATTTTATAGAAAGTTTAATTTCTGCATCCTTAATCAGTTTCAAACGATGGAATTATCTTTTAGTACTTTCTGAAGCATTCAATCCTATACAGTTACATTTCTGGCATTTCAGGTAGCTTCTAATTATAAACATTTTGACTTAGGGTCGTGTCTGAATAGTGTTTAATGTTCTTTATTTTACATTTAATAAAGTCCGTAATTGGTAACGAAGCAAGAGGACATGCCATAAGTATAAAGCTCTATTTTAGGGACTTTTTAAAGCTAAAAGAGATATTAAAACAGCAATGTACCCTTGATGTCACTGCAGTTGGGAATCAAGACATTCTTCAGATCGTAATCTTTATACTGAATAGAACTGATTATCCCATCTAGGCTTCTCGGACTGCTTGGTGGACCATGCTAGGGGTACTTTAGAAACTGAAATAGTCGTGTGTACTTATTTCATGGTTTAGGACTATCGAAGTACGTCGTGTGCATCATATTTATTAGTGGTTAGCTTATAATAGAGTTATTCAGGTAAAATGTAAGTTCAACTTCCCCTACGAAAGCAGCGAAAAGTCTTACACACTGAATGCTTAGTGTCATACGGTATTAAGAAAGAAGTAGATAGCTATACGTGAAAATAGATGATTAGCCTTAGTTTAGATGTCTTAACAACCATGAAGTATAGGACGCCTGTCAGTAGTGCTATGTGAAAAGTTAAGGTACGGTGCTCGATATCTTTGACTGTATGTTTCAGTTTCAAACTAATGTAAATTAAGCAAGATCAGGCTGCTTTTACAGATGCTATACGACAAGATCAGTTTACTGTCTTCAGAATCACACACGCACACATTTCATCACACGCACCAAAACTATGGATGATCATTCTTAAAAGAATATTAAAACCGCTTACTTCAATAAAATACCACATAGCCGGTTACTTTAGCGGATAAATAATTCATTTTCAATTTTTCGCGGATCAGATGTTTACGACGAGAAAATGTACCGCGAAACCTTTTAGAAAACCACCTATACTGCATTTAATTAATTATCATGACTGCATACATGCTAATGAAAAAATAAATAGCCTAGATAACTTGAATGAAATTAAGCAGTTAACAATCTTCTTTTTTACTGCAAAACATAATTAAATCTAAACAAAACTCATTTATTAGTCAATGTAGTAGATATAGTCTTAAAAGCCTTGGAATAGTAACAAAACCATAACAGACTGAGGTCTTATGCTGATTCACCTTTTCATAACAAAAAGAAAGTCAACACGTGTGAACTTAAAGCTGTCTTTCGCTGTAAGACCTCAACAGAATTCATAAAAGACAAAACAATTTTATCATGTAATACCATACATCATCGCTCTGTTATTGTTTTTACTTTGGCTTATATCAATTTATAATTTTGATAAATAAATGTCTAAAAACATAACATAATATGTTTAGAACATAATTACCTTAACATGTGTGTGAGTCCCGAGAGACCCCAGCATGACCTTTCTAATTCAATATTTAATGTCTTAATACAGTTCACTAGTCACGCTTATCAATTTATTTACAGACGAATAGCTTTAATATCTTTATAATAAAATATCTACAAAGATCAACGTTGTTTAGCTATAACTGTCAAAATACATAAGTGACGCTAGAGGCGGACGGTCATCAGAGTCCAGGGGACACTTTACAGCCATGCAATTATATGTATTAAGATAACATCAATTTTATCTGAACTTTTTACTCTAGCTGTATAAATTTTTGCTTCTAAATTGATTTTTAATTTTCTTATTCCGACCAGTTCGCGGACAGGACAACGAATTCCCTACCTATGTGGTGGTATACACTCTATCAAATAATACAGTATTCCAATGGATGTGTGTGATGATTATTATTTTGATAAACTTTATCGACATTGCTCTTATAGTATGGCTTGATTTATCTTCCGCAACAACATAGTTTCTAAAAAAAAACAAAGTCAGAGACCAAGTTCGTTTGCACCTGGCTTAAACACTGAAAGACATTAGACTGCTTATGTTTCACAAGTTCACCGATAACTTTATTTCGCATTGTTCCATCTACATAATTATTATGTAATAAACTAGAGCATTTAAAACAAATTAATATTTACCATGACCTAATATCACGTGACCCGTATCGTGTTGTTTATAAACGATATCCAATTTTACCGGTTTATGACAAAACGTGTTTTCAGAAATATATAAAATAATAGAATAGGATTAAAAGGGTAAAACAAATAAAGACACCGAAATCATACATTAGGAAAGAATTCACATCCAAATAACTTTCCTTCACTGAGCAAAAACAGCATTGTACTTTTATGCTGTCATTAAACACTTCATAACACCCATTAAATATTTCAAAACCAAACTAGTGACAATATAAAATATCGTATGAATCGCGTTTCATGTAAAATACCTTGGTGAAGTCAGCCTAGAAACAATTGGCCTTTCATCATATTTCGAATTAGTTTCCGGCTTTTAGAATAATAGCTTACCTTAAAATGATATTGTTGGTACTAGTGTACATTGCGTAATTGGTCAGGCTAGATTTAGGACAATTACATTGAAGGGTAGCTTCGTATTTTGGCATGGATCTGCCAACACATAACGAAAAAGTAAAGTCGACTTAGCGAGATAGTAAAGTGGACTTAGCGAGATAGTAAAGTCGACTTAGCGAGATAGTAAAGTGGACTTAGGGAGATAGTAAAGTCGACATAGCGAGATAGTAAAGTCAACCTAGGGAGATAGTAAAGTCGACTTAGCGAGATAGTATAGTCGATTTAGGGAGGTAGTAAAGTCGACTTAGGGAGTACATGTGGTCTTATCTACACGACATGATACTCCATGTGATGTAGTGCATGCAGTCTTATCTACCCGACATGATACTCCATGTGATGTAGTACATGTGGTCTAATCTACCCGACATGATACTCAATGTTATGTAGTGCATGTTGTCTTATCTACCGACATGATACTCCATGTGATGTAGTGCATGCAGTCTTATCTACCCGACACGATACTCCATGTGATGTAGTACATGTGGTCTTATCTACCGACATGATACTCCATGTGATGTAGTACATGTGGTCTTATCTACCGACATGATACTCCATGTGATGTAGTGCATGTGGTCTTATCTACCCGACACGATACTCCATGTGATGTAGTACATGTGGTCTTATCTACCGACATGATACTCCATGTGATGTAGTACATGTGGTCTTATCTACCGACATGATACTCCATGTGATGTAGTGCATGTGGTCTTATCTACCCGACATGATACTCCATGTGATGTAGTACATGTGGTCTTATATACCCGACATGATACTCCATGTGTTGTAGTGGATGCAGTCTTATCTACCCGACATGATACTTCATGTGTTGTAGTGGATGCAGTCTTATCTACCCGACATGATACTCCATGTGATGTAGTGCATGTGGTCTTAACTACCCGACATGATACTCCATGTGATGTATTACATGTGGTCTTATATACCCGACATGATACTCAATGTTATGTAGTGCATGTTGTCTTATCTACCGACATGATACTCCATGTGATGTAGTACATGCAGTCTTATCTACCCGACATGATACTTCATGTGATGTAGTACATGTGGTCTAATCTACCCGACATGATACTCAATGTTATGTAGTGCATGTTGTCTTATCTACCGACATGATACTCCATGTGATGTAGTGCATGCAGTCTTATCTACCCGACATGATACTCCATGTGATGTAGTACATGTGGTCTTATCTACCCGACATGATACTTCATGTGATGTAGTACATGCAGTCTTATCTACCCGACATGATACACCATGATATGTAGTACATGTGGTCTTATCTACCCGACATGATACTCCATGTGATGTAGTACATGTGGTCTTATCTACCCGACATGATACTCCATGTGATGTAGTGCATGTGGTCTTATCTACCCGACATGATACTCCATGATATGTAGTACATGTGGTCTTATCTACCCGACATGATACTCCATGTGATGTAGTACATGTGGTCTTATCTACCCGACATGATACTCCATGTGTTGTAGTGGATGCAGTCTTATCTACCCGACATGATACTCCATGTGATGTAGTGCATGTGGTCTTATATACTACCGACATGATACTCCATGTGATG
Source organism: Argopecten irradians (assembly GCF_041381155.1). NCBI lineage: Eukaryota > Metazoa > Mollusca > Bivalvia > Pectinida > Pectinidae > Argopecten > Argopecten irradians. The sequence goes on from NC_091139.1 coordinate 24,797,908, forward strand.
TAGTGCATGTGGTCTTAACTACCCGACATGATACTCCATGTGATGTATTACAGTGATGCAGTCTTATCTACCCGACATGATACTCCATGTGTTGTAGTGGATGCAGTCTTATCTACCCGACATGATACTCCATGTGTTGTAGTGGATGCAGTCTTATCTACCCGACATGATACTCCATGTGTTGTAGTGGATGCAGTCTTATCTACCCGACATGATACTCCATGTGTTGTAGTGGATACAGTCTAATCTACACGACATGATACTCCATGTGTTGTAGTGGATACAGTCTTATCTACCCGACATGATACTCCATGTGTTATAGTGGATGCAGTCTTATCTACCCGACATGATACTCCATGTGTTATAGTGGATGCAGTCTTATCTACCCGACATGATACTCCATGTGTTATAGTGGATGCAGTCTTATCTACCCGACATGATACTCCATGTGTTGTAGTGGATATGCAGTCTATCTACCGACATGATACTCCATGTTGATAGTGACATGATGCAGTGGATGCAGTCTTATCTACCCGACATGATACTCCATGTGTTGTAGTGGATGCAGTCTTATCTACCCGACATGATACTCCATGTGTTTTAGTGGATGCAGTCTTATCTACCCGACATGATACTTCATGTGTTATAGTGGATGCAGTCTTATCTACCCGACATGATACTCCATGTGTTTTAGTGGATGCAGTCTTATCTACCCGACATGATACTCCATGTGTTGTAGTGGATGCAGTCTTATCTACCCGACATGATACTCCATGTGTTTAGTGGATGCAGTCTTATCTACCCGACATGATACTTCATGTGTTTTAGTGGATGCAGTCTTATCTACCCGACATGATACTTCATGTGTTTATAGTGGATGCAGTCTTATCTACCCGACATGATACTCCATGTGTTATAGTGGATGCAGTCTTATCTACCCGACATGATACTTCATTTGTTATAGTGGATGCAGTCTTATCTACCCGACATGATACTTCATGTGTTTTAGTGGATGCAGTCTTATCTACCCGACATGATACTCCATGTGTTTTAGTGGATGCAGTCTTATCTACCCGACATGATACTTCATGTGTTTTAGTGGATGCAGTCTTATCTACCCGACATGATACTTCATTTGTTATAGTGGATGCAGTCTTATCTACCCGACATGATACTTCATGTGTTATAGTGGATGCAGTCTTATCTACCCGACATGATACTTCATGTGTTTTAGTGGATGCAGTCTTATCTACCCGACATGATACTTCATGTGTTTTAGTGGATGCAGTCTTATCTACCCGACATGATACTTCATTGTGTTATAGTGGATGCAGTCTTATCTACCCGACATGATACTTCATGTGTTTTAGTGGATGCAGTCTTATCTACCCGACATGATACTTCATGTGTTATAGTGGATGCAGTCTTATCTACCCGACATGATACTTCATGTGTTTTAGTGGATGCAGTCTTATCTACCCGACATGATACTTCATGTGTTATAGTGGATGCAGTCTTATCTACCCGACATGATACTTCATGTGTTATAGTGGATGCAGTCTTATCTACCCGACATGATACTCCATGTGTTATAGTGGATGCAGTCTTATCTACCCGACATGATACTTCATGTGTTTTAGTGGATGCAGTCTTATCTACCCGACATGATACTCCATGTGTTATAGTGGATGCAGTCTTATCTACCCGACATGATACTCCATGTGTTATAGTGGATGCAGTCTTATCTACCCGACATGATACTCCATGTGTTGTAGTGGATACAGTCTAATCTACACGACATGATACTCCATGTGTTGTAGTGGATAGCAGTCTTATCTACCCGACATGATACTTCATGTGTTATAGTGGATGCAGTCTTATCTACCCGACATGATACTCCATGTGTTATAGTGGATGCAGTCTTATCTACCCGACATGATACTCCATGTGTTTAGTGGATGCAGTCTTATCTACCCGACATGATACTCCATGTGTTATAGTGGATGCAGTCTTATCTACCCGACATGATACTCATGTGTTATAGTGGATGCAGTCTTATCTACCCGACATGATACTCCATGTGTTATAGTGGATGCAGTCTTATCTACCCGACATGATACTCCATGTGTTTTAGTGGATGCAGTCTTATCTACCCGACATGATACTCCATGTGTTATAGTGGATGCAGTGCAGTCTTATCTACCCGACATGATACTCCATGTGTTATAGTGGATGCAGTCTTATCTACCCGACATGATACTACATGTGTTATAGTGGATGCAGTCTTATCTACCCGACATGATACTTCATTGTGTTATAGTGGATGCAGTCTTATCTACCCGACATGATACTTCATTGTTATAGTGGATGCAGTCTTATCTACCCGACATGATACTTCATGTGTTTATAGTGGATGCAGTCTTATCTACCCGACATGATACTTCATGTGTTTTAGTGGATGCAGTCTTATCTACCCGACATGATACTCCATGTGTTATAGTGGATGCAGTCTTATCTACCCAACATGATACTTCATGTGTTTTAGTGGATGCAGTCTTATCTACCCGACATGATACTTCATGTGTTTTAGTGGATGCAGTCTTATCTACCCGACATGATACTTCATTTGTTATAGTGGATGCAGTCTTATCTACCCGACATGATACTTCATTTGTTATAGTGGATGCAGTCTTATCTACCCGACATGATACTTCATTGTGTTATAGTGGATGCAGTCTTATCTACCCGACATGATACTTCATGTGTGTTTAGTGGATGCAGTCTTATCTACCCGACATGATACTCCATGTGTTATAGTGGATGCAGTCTTATCTACCCGACATGATACTCCATGTGTTATAGTGGATGCAGTCTTATCTACCCGACATGATACTTCATGTGTTTTAGTGGATGCAGTCTTATCTACCCGACATGATACTCCATGTGTTATAGTGGATGCAGTCTTATCTACCCGACATGATACTTCATGTGTTATAGTGGATGCAGTCTTATCTACCCGACATGATACTTCATGTGTTTTAGTGGATGCAGTCTTATCTACCCGACATGATACTCCATGTGTTATAGTGGATGCAGTCTTATCTACCCGACATGATACTTCATGTGTTTTAGTGGATGCAGTCTTATCTACCCGACATGATACTGTCATGATGCAGTTATAGTGATACTCATTTTTAGTGGATGCAGTCTTATCTACCCGACATGATACTTCATGTGTTTTAGTGGATGCAGTCTTATCTACCCGACATGATACTTCATGTGTTTATAGTGGATGCAGTCTTATCTACCCGACATGATACTTCATGTGTTTAGTGGATGCAGTCTTATCTACCCGACATGATACTCATGTGTTTAGTGGATGCAGTCTTATCTACCCGACATGATACTCATGTGTGTTTAGTGGATGCAGTCTTATCTACCCGACATGATACTTCATGTGTTTTAGTGGATGCAGTCTTATCTACCCGACATGATACTTCATTTGTTATAGTGGATGCAGTCTTATCTACCCGACATGATACTTCATGTGTTTTAGTGGATGCAGTCTTATCTACCCGACATGATACTCCATGTGTTATAGTGGATGCAGTCTTATCTACCCGACATGATACTTCATGTGTTTTAGTGGATGCAGTCTTATCTACCCGACATGATACTTCATGTGTTTATAGTGGATGCAGTCTTATCTACCCGACATGATACTCCATGTGTTATAGTGGATGCAGTCTTATCTACCCGACATGATACTCATGTGTTTATAGTGGATGCAGTCTTATCTACCCGACATGATACTTCATGTGTTATAGTGGATGCAGTCTTATCTACCCGACATGATACTTCATGTGTTATAGTGGATGCAGTCTTATCTACCCGACATGATACTTCATGTTTTATAGTGGATGCAGTCTTATCTACCCGACATGATACTCCATGTGTTATAGTGGATGCAGTCTTATCTACCCGACATGATACTCCATGTGTTATAGTGGATGCAGTCTTATCTACCCGACATGATACTTCATGTGTTATAGTGGATGCAGTCTTATCTACCCGACATGATACTCCATGTGTTATAGTGGATGCAGTCTTATCTACCCGACATGATACTTCATGTGTTATAGTGGATGCAGTCTTATCTACCCGACATGATACTCATGTGTTATAGTGGATGCAGTCTTATCTACCCGACATGATACTTCATGTGTTTTTAGTGGATGCAGTCTTATCTACCCGACATGATACTTCATGTGTTTTAGTGGATGCAGTCTTATCTACCCGACATGATACTTCATGTGTTTTAGTGGATGCAGTCTTATCTACCCGACATGATACTTCATGTGTTTATAGTGGATGCAGTCTTATCTACCCGACATGATACTTCATGTGTTTTAGTGGATGCAGTCTTATCTACCCGACATGATACTTCATTTGTTATAGTGGATGCAGTCTTATCTACCCGACATGATACTTCATTTGTTATAGTGGATGCAGTCTTATCTACCCGACATGATACTTCATGTGTTTATAGTGGATGCAGTCTTATCTACCCGACATGATACTTCATGTGTTTATAGTGGATGCAGTCTTATCTACCCGACATGATACTATCTACCACATGAACTCAGTGTTATAGTGGATGCAGTCTTATCTACCCGACATGATACTTCATGTGTTTTAGTGGATGCAGTCTTATCTACCCGACATGATACTTCATGTGTTTTAGTGGATGCAGTCTTATCTACCCGACATGATACTCCATGTGTTTAGTGGATGCAGTCTTATCTACCCGACATGATACTTCATGTGTTTTAGTGGATGCAGTCTTATCTACCCGACATGATACTTCATGTGTTTTAGTGGATGCAGTCTTATCTACCCGACATGATACTTCATTGTTTATAGTGGATGCAGTCTTATCTACCCGACATGATACTTCATTGTGTTATAGTGGATGCAGTCTTATCTACCCGACATGATACTTCATGTTGTTATAGTGGATGCAGTCTTATTCTACTACCACATGATACTTCATTGTGTTATAGTGGATGCAGTCTTATCTACCCGACATGATACTTCATTTGTTATAGTGGATGCAGTCTTATCTACCCGACATGATACTCCATGTGTTATAGTGGATGCAGTCTTATCTACCCGACATGATACTTCATGTGTTTTAGTGGATGCAGTCTTATCTACCCGACATGATACTTCATGTGTTTATAGTGGATGCAGTCTTATCTACCCGACATGATACTTCATGTGTTTTAGTGGATGCAGTCTTATCTACCCGACATGATACTTCATGTGTTATAGTGGATGCAGTCTTATCTACCCGACATGATACTTCATGTGTTATAGTGGATGCAGTCTTATCTACCCGACATGATACTTCATGTGTTTAGTGGATGCAGTCTTATCTACCCGACATGATACTTCATGTGTTGTAGTGGATGCAGTCTTATCTACCCGACATGATACTCCATGTGTTGTAGTGGATGCAGTCTTATCTACCCGACATGATACTCCATGTGTTGTAGTGGATGCAGTCTTATCTACCCGACATGATACTCCATGTGTTGTAGTGGATGCAGTCTTATCTACCCGACATGATACTTCATGTGATGTAGTACATGTGGTCTTATCTACCCGACATGATACACCATGTGATGTGTACATGTGTCTTATCTCCCGACATGATACTCCATGTGATGTAGTGCAGTGCAGTCTTATCTACCCGACATGATACCCCATGTGATGTAGTACATGTGGTCTAATCTACCCGACATGATACTCTATGTGATGTAGTACATGTGGTTTTATCTACCCGACATGATACTCCATGTTATGTAGTACATGTGGTCTTATCTACCCGACATGATACTCCATGTGATGTTGTGCATGCAGTCTTATTAACCCGACATGATACTCCATGTGATGTAGTGCATGTGGTCTTATCTACCCGACATGATACTCCATGTTAGCCTATGTGTTGTAGTGCATGTGGTCATATCTACCCGATATAATACTTCATGTGATGTAGTACATGTGATCTTATCTATTCGACATGATACTCCATGTGATGTTGTGCAGTCTTATCTAACCGATATAATACTTCATGTGATGTAGTACATGCAGTCTTATCTACCCAACATGATACTCCATGTGATGTAGTACATGTGATCTTATCTATCCGACATGATACTCCATGTTATGAAGTACACGCAGTCTTATCTACCCGACATGATACTCCATGTGACGTAATACATGTGGTCTTATCTACCCGACATGATACTCCATGTGATGTAGTGCATGTGGTCTTATCTACCCGACATGATACTCCATGTGATGTAGTACATGCATTTTCGCCGACATCAAAGTATTATAAATGACTAGGCGAAAATAGTAATTAAACTTTATAGTCCAATAGCAATATCCATCGGTATTTCACGTGAGAATAGCGTCCCCAGCTCACCTAGATTTTATTACCATGAAAACGCAAATACAAGAATTTTTACACCATGACATCAATACATCTGCCACAAAGGTGTAAAAACAAACAGAGGTACGGACAGGGAAGTAAATAACAAAATGATGAGTCATTCTGGTATTATCACACGATGTTGATAGATATTTCATACAGATTTGTAAAGATAGCTGCTCTGAATGTATTTTTTCTTATGCAAAAGCCAATTATCATTTTTTTAGAATCATGCATAATCTCTTAAAGATAAAATGATTTATTACATGTCTAGAAGTTTAGGTAATAAATGCCCATGTGCCAGATGTGTTCATTTGCATATGCATTTGTTTGAATACCAAGGATCGCATTGAGGCCGACTCTTGGTGTTAAAGCCGATGCCTACTGAAATTTTAACAATAAATGAGACATGTTTAGAAAATCTGAGGCCCTGAAATCATATTATAGCTACGTAGTAAATATATTAATCAATCATCGTGGTGTTATCATCGCTTTTCTTGTTTATAAGAAGAATGTGGAAAATACAAATGAATCGAACCCTACACAACTTCCTTTCTGTTTAGGGCATTCTACAGATTCAAAGTAGTATTTTCTGTAGTTTATATAATTAAACATGAACGTAACACTTAGACTAACCGCGCATTACTATATACTCAAAATGTAATGCTCTGATCAGGAAGAATCGCACCCAGACCCCCGGTGTAATAACCAACAACTCTACCCGATAACGCAGACTTCGTAACGCTATGTACAAGTCACGTCCACATGTTCCTATTACTGTTGCATTTTAGACAAACAGAAAATTAAGTCTGTTTGAAAACAGAAATTCGAGAATATGACAAAGCAAGCGGTGTTCACCCTGCAACTTTATAAACATTTGTAACACTGTAGCTTAAAAAAAACCTACCTGTACAAAAGTATGAATAATGCAAGGGTGACATGTAATTGTGGATATGTACATATCCATGGCCGTGACTTCAAAGAAAATAAACAACTGTCGAGATGTTGACATGAAGATTTTTCACACATGGATTTTTCACCATTTCAAAATAGACATGTAATGACGACATCCAATGACGAAGTAATTTACCTTTTAAATTCACCGGTCCGTAAAGCTTTTCACTTTATGCACTAGGTAATATGTTTTTGATTTTGCAGGTACATGTAGATTAAAGTATAGTATTACCTTAATGATACATGGGTTAAACACGTTAAAGATAACAATTACTGTATATGTTCAAAACATTCAAACAGATTTATTTATCTGCTAGGCAGATCACATACCATGTAGATTCATAGATAAAAAATTGATTGAAATAGTTTAAAATGTATTTAGATACACATACTTTGAATATTATCTCATTACGTGTTTCTGGTATAACGTACTGTGAAACGTTTCGTTTTCGATGGGCTTTATTTTCATCGGAGATACAACTTTACACGGGCTTTTGTTGGGAAACAACATGTTTGAATGTTGTCATGAACAGGACTACAATTACATCAAGCCTCGCCTCTATCAAAACTATGTCTTTTCCTACATTTAACAGACCTAAAACTGTAATTGGAGTTTTGTGGTGGACATTCACGTATGACCTTTAAGATAAAATTTCGTTATGATTTAGTGTCTTTGTTTGAGTTTAAAACCACGAAATATATTTATTTCATAGGCTAAGTGAAGTTATTGTATATTCCAAAACAAATTTTCTTCCATTCATATGCGATACCCTCCAAACAAAACATAATATCAAAACTACAAATTGTTTTTATTACAACAGGATTCTAAATTATAACCCACTGATTATATTTCATAGTCTGGCTGAGAGGCCATAAGTGCTCCATAATATTGTCAAGAGATGAAATAGTGCGGGAGGCGAAACGGAACATTGTTCTTCAAAGAGAAAATGTGATACGCTAATGTTAGAAAAACGAAGGAATCATTCTATTATACACTTGAAGATAAATCAAAAAATTAAAAACCGATAAAATTAACTTTTCTTGATTTTAGTTCAAATCGCAAAAAAATGACTTATGGAAATAATTGGCTATATACACTAACTATTGAGGCCGCATGTTTGTTGGTAGATCTGTTTCTTACGTATAATCTGTAAGACACTAAAGGATCCCACTTGACTAGTGAACATGTACTTCGTATTGAATCATGATAGAAGCACTTCGTTCGAGACCTTCAACCTTGTATTTCCTACGCAAACTTAGTAAAAGCAAATGATTATTTTTGCTTGTACACCGTACGCGTAGTCATTCTTTCCCGAACACCAACTCTGGGTAGGGTGGGGTGTTTACATAGGGATTAAGGTATGTTGATAGGGAGTTATAGTCTGTCTCAGAATTGTTCTCATTGCAAGATCACAGGTAAATCTCAGGTAACTCAACTCATCTGATAGGTGATCAGCAAATCAGTAACAGTTAATTATTGCCAAGCTGCTGTAGAATAGTGTATAAAACAGTGGCATATCTCAGAAAAAATCATACTTGCTCTGATATTTGGTACATTGAATTATCAACTTGTCTTTGTATTAGTAGACTTTGTCTGAGTCTATACAATTTTGTGCTATTTTTCAGCTTTATAAGTGTAAATATTTGATAGAAATACTATATTAGATTTCTTAATTTCTCATCATTTTCTTAGAATTTCTGACTTGTTTTAGTTTTCAGTTTTAGGTAATATAGATTTTGTAAAACATCTGTACTAGAATTTTCCAATTTACTGTTTCTCATTGATTTATACTTGCGTTTCTTTTCTTTTAAGTTTTAGTGTAAATATTTGATAGAACTACTGTACTAGATTTTTTTAATTTTTCATCATTTTCTTAGGTAACATAGATTTTGTAAAACATCTGTACTAGCATTTTCCAATTTACTGTAATTTCATTTTATTACACACAGAATGGCAAACGCACAGATCAACGTTAAGGTCATCATCAACAGAAGAGGCGGACGTAACCTATCCCATGACGGCTTCATCTACAGACAGACCCGTAAAAGTGGCGACAGGACCTTCTGGAGATGCTCTACTTCCGGCTGTTCAGCCTCCCTCTCAACACTGAACGACATACCAGTCAATTTCGGAAGACATCCTCACACACATGCCTCTGACCTAGCCAACGTTGTTGCCAAGCAGATCATGAACCAGATTAGCAACCGCTGTGCAGAGTCCGTGCAGAATACCATCTATCTTCGACGAGGAACTCAACCAACTTCGAGACAACGACTGGGATGACTCTTCCAAAGCTGTGGTCCAGCATCTGCCAACCTTCTACAGTGCCAAGTCATCACTTTACAGAGCTCGTCGTAAGCAGACTCCACCACTACCAAAAACCATGGCCGACCTCAACCTGGATGGAAGATTGACAGAGACATGGTGAACAATTTCTTCTGTTTGCGATGATGAAGGCAACAACAGAATCCTCGCGTTTGCTACATCAGAGAACCTTGCCGACCTTGCTGCTTCGGATGTATTCTTCAGCGACGGTACCTTCTACACCTGCCCTCACTGTTTTATCAGATCTACAGCATCCATACGCAGATTGACGGCATCATGACTCCGATGATTTATGCACTACTTCCCGGAAAGAGCCAGACCATCTTCACCCGCTTCTTCACGTTACTTCAGGAGCATATGACCAACTTCAACATTCCCTTCCACCCAACTACTGCATTCGTCGACTTTGAGATCGCCACACACAATGCTATCCGAAGTGTCTTCCCTGGAATAGATGTAAAAGGATGTTTTTTTCACTTCACTCAGTGCATATGGAGAAAGGCTCAGTCAACAGGACTTCAGACACTGTACCGCGACAACGACGACGTGAGACTCCTTGTGCGCCGAGCTGCTATTATGCCCCTCATTCCCATGGAGCGTGTAGAGGACGTCTGGTTCCAGGCCCTGGAGGATGCCAATGATGCCGACATCCCTCATCCACTCCTACCATTTACCGACTACGTGACAGAACAGTGGGTAGATGGAGACAAAACGACATGGAACCACTTCCTGACTGAGGTCCACGCACTACAAACCACCTGGAAGCATGGCATGGGAAACTGAAGAGACGAGTTATGCACTCACATCCCAACATATACACCATTATACAGATTTCAAGGACATGCAGAACATGAACGACATCAGCCGGATACAGAGAGATGCTGGAGCTCCAACCAAACCCCGCAAGAAGAAGTATGTAAACATCGACAGACGCCTGGTAACCCTGAAAGACCGCTACCAGACTGGAACCATCGACTTGATAACATACGCCGACTCAGCATCACAGCTGCTGCATTTTGGTTAAATTAGTTAGAAATGAAATATTTTGCATACCATATGTACATCCAAACGTATATGAGACACTTTGATAACATATATTATCATTATAGATTATTTTAGAAACCATTGAATTACCTTAGTGCTTAAATGATATAATAAAATATATGATGATTTAATAAAACTTTAAATTTGATTTATGATTTTTTTAAATAGGCTTTGTGTAAAATAGTGCTTAAATTAATTGCTATAGTAAAATATAGATATTGTGCAGTGTGTATTATCATATGATTATTTTGGGGAAAAATAGTAATAATTGATACAAATACTTAAACTAATAATTGCAATTAACAAAATTGTACATTTGTTGTATCTTATAATGTATCTTATCATATTAGTTAAAATATTACCTAGTTCAAAAGTTACCTGAGTTGGTGTTAGATTTTGAAACAGACTATAACTAAACTTCATAGGGTTCCCTACATAAACACCTCCCTTTGTCTTTACCAGAGTTGGTGTTCGGGGAATTCGCCTTCTTTGCCTTGTATATTTAGTGTAACCGAATAACTTCCTTCTGTGAATGAAGAGCTATGAAGTCGAGCGTTTTGAAAAAAAATATCACTGTATGGCGATAGTTCCATTGTCTCAAACAAAAACAAACCTATCGTTAGGGTTTAAAATCAAATGACTTGAACGACAGAATATTGTTCCGTCCCTTTGTATTTCATTTATCCTAAGAAAAATATATTATGTGTATAACAAAGTTGGTAAAAGGTGTTTGTGCCTAGTGTATTAAATTCTCACATGACTGCATGCAATGTGTGTCGTCTTGCACAGTAAAACAGCTCATTGCTCTTTGTTAATTGCTCAATTATTACAATTGTATACGTATTCTAAACGATCAAGTCCACTTTTGTAATTATCTTGTTGACAATTATGGTTTAATGAAATGAAATTTATTCTTTCGTTTATTTCAGTAATATATATTGTTTCTATTTACTTACAATACCGTAATGTTACAAAGACATGAATCAAAAGTGAACTTCCGTCTTCCAGTTTATTATCTAATTTCGGTATTGCTCACCTTCTGTTAACAAATAAGCACAACTTAAGTTTTAGAAAAACAAAGTTACATTTCTCAATAATGCACTCAATAACATGTATGTTTTGTGCAATCCTTACCTATCTCTTTTCGTACAATTTATATAAGTATGTAGAATGTTTTAAATGTATATAATCTTTTATCAAAATTAGAAGATCCTGTAATGTTTGACTAACCATTTTTAAAGTGCGTATGATGGATCATTTCGAATGTAATCACGATTAGAATGATGTATACACCCGTCATCAGATTTTACACAGTTTCATATTCTTATACAATAACTGTACCAAACTCTGACTGTCACTTCATCTCAAAACGGTTATTGTAAGGGCCATTTGTTATGCTTGATGATGATATATTACGTTTCTGTTGCGATAATAGTGTGTGTATTAGTATTACAAGCTCATTCATACACTATACTTAACGAACATAGTGTGAGAAACTTAGCCTCTTGTGGCATCAGATTAATGTTCCCTTGACAACACACGGCAACATTTTCGTACAAACATTTCAGTCACTACGTATACATTTTTATCAAACAAATCTTTCAATTACACAAGTTAATATCCACATACATACATTTCAGCGGCTACAATTTGATTTCTATTAGACTAACATTTTTGCTAACTTCACAAAGCATCCCCAGTATACTAAATTTTCAGTACTGTATTTAAATCATTTGGCTAGACAAATGTTCCAATACTAACAAAAATTAACCTTCCGATTCAAACGTATTGGTGACTACATTTTCTTCTTCATCAGACAAATGCTTGACTACAAAAAGAAACCTCAAAGCGAACTTTTCGTAATCTTTCTTTCAACTCCATCCGACAAAAGATGAAGCAAAGTAACCTTCTCTTATACAATGTTTCAGTGACGACACTTTCAACCTCTTCAGACGTTCCTCAACTACACAAAGTCACCTTAAGACATGCGGGCATGACCATATTCTTTCACCTTGATATAGGTAAGATAGAATATGAATTATGAAGGTGAACTTACGCATCGAAAAATGAAAAAATGCATAATTATTCCAGACATATTAGATTTCTTATTGTGTGTTTAAAAGGGTTTGTACTGTATTATGACATAATTTAATCCATGGAACCCCAGCCTGTATTGTGACTTGCGTTTTACTAGCTGTATTTTAGATAGAAAGACTGAATTGAGTCCGTGCTCCTTTTAACTATAACGGACGCGGTTCTGTCCCATTTTAGTACACTCAACAATAAGTACTTGCTCTGATCATTCTTATTTTTCTGAAATTTAATAGTCTTCTTATAAGACGCTTGACCGAAGGTCACTTGGTCAAATTCCAATTGGACATTATATTATATCATATTTACTCTACTTGTATGAGCAGCTGTCTCGCCTGTAAGTAAATATATGTATATGGTAGGAAAGTGCAGGAAATGTCCTCCAACACACAAATGGCACAATTGGCTGTATGTTAAAGTCATATAACAATAATGGGTCTTGCCGTCTGAGAAGGTTTGCAACAATTATTTGGTCGTGACATAGAAATTATCCCAATATAAGTACATTGGTTATTGTTACTGCCCTAGCAGTGCTTTACGGTACACAATCACATGTATTTCCTTTAATATACAATATAACTCCCATGTATCGTTAAAACAAGGTTGATAAAAACTCCTAAAAGCTGGCCTTCTTTCATTAAACTTATGAAAACAAGTTTAAACGATTGCCGACATTGTTTTCAATTATGTTGAATTACTTCTAGCCCTTAGAAAAATATTTCCGCGTTTCTTTTGAACATATGGCCATGTTGATTGCCTATTCGGTAGGTGTAGTGAGGCGTGTGAATTTTAATTTAACAAGTGATATAATCTGGCTATAACATAGCCTCATGGTCATTCACATGCGGTTATGAACAACCTCTGTGACCCTGTCAGGTTCCCGTCAAATCCTATACACGTCATATACTATTTAGAAGAATATCAAAACAAGAACGACGCCTTCAGAATAGTTATAACCCTCATGTATTAAATTTTTGATCAGGATTGTCAACAGCTTATAGAAACTCCACCAAATTATTAGAAGGATTTAATCGTAAGGTTATATCTCGACAGCTCCCGGGTATTGAACATTCCACAACAACGAATAGAGTTATTGCTTTGTTGGTGTAAGCGCTTTATTTATAATTTAATAGAAACTTATATCTGTTCTGTAGAAATGAACACCTCAACAATCGTCAACATTTTGGTCACGAGGACGCATGAGCACGTGGAAGCCGCGAGCTGGTCAGCAAAAATAGTAATAGAAGTAAATCTTTTCAGTGAACAATGCCGAGATCAAAGGTACCTGTTACCTGACCCACATGTACCTTATATCACTGGTCATCCAGAGGTGGAGAGAGTTCAATGTCACGACACCTTGATCACCTTAGTCCATGTGTCCCAGTTTAGTACAAAATACTTAAATCGTGGATTATCTATGACACGAACCTAGAACTATAAACCAATGAATAACTGATGTTATACAGCCCTTTATTCGAGAATATACAACCAAATGTCCCTCCATGATGTTTCCGTGTAGCCGTGATTGAATTATGCAATAAATCAAATTATAGACATCCGTACATTACAACAATTAACCCATGAACATGATTGATCCAAAAGCTATTGCGTTATTAACAATTTTACCAATACTGTGTATAGTGACCTGGTGAAGAAAAGGAAACTTTCAGACAAAATCAATCATACACATCTGCACATGGACCACGTCATTGCTGTAAAGTTTTATTGAAAATGACTAAGTAGTTTAGGAGGAGTTGTCCGGACTTTTGTTTTCTTCAAGAAGAATGCTTATTGACCTGATTACTATGGCAACCAGACTATTGATAAAACGAAAAGACTACAATCACATGATCCGGTCTCTATCATGTGTTGTATACCGGATTAGAGCATGATTGGCATTCACACAAATCGAGCGTTCTTGGTTGTACATTATAACTAAAACAATTTTATGATTTCCAATCGAAGTCCTTTTAATCTGAAATAATCTTTTTCTGCGTTATTATTTCGAGATTTACATGTAAATTCAATCATATATGAAATAGACATATTACTTTCAGAATTCATAAACAGTTTACTCTGTTTAGAGCTAAATTTTGACCAACTCTTCAGATCATTACCGTTTAAGTTAAGAGCTTGGTGTTATTTGTAGTACCTTATCATTAATTTATCATTTTGATTTTTTTTGTGGGTTTGGAAACAAATCTGAAAAATGTATTTGTTCAATACCTGATACCACGAGTTTCACAATGAGTCTGGTATAAGAGACCAACAAGCTAAATGTTTCTTTTCATATACGACAATGTTAAAGCTTGGTATTGTTTTAGATTAACTGAATAATATTTAGTTACTGTGTTCTAGGTTCTATAACACTGATAGAAAAAAGATGGGGTCTTTCAGCTCAAACCTCAACCAGAGGATCTAAGAATTAATAAAAACTAATTTTGAACTTCAATTTCAATCTAGATTTCCAAATTTATGTCATTGTTACCTAGGTATACTTACCCGTCAGAAAATATTTTCACTCACTTTTGAAATGAATTAAAATCAATAATGAACCAGCCAGTCAGTAACAGGGTCAAAAATTGTATCAAAATTTCAATCCTCAATACAATAGGGGTCATTTTGAAGAATGGAAATTGAACATACAATGTAAATACGCAGAAAACCTGCAAATTTGAAAACCTACTACAGTCTGTATCACTGCGCTTTCTGGTTTGGTATAAAAGTCTTCGCTTAGAAATGGTATATGGGTTGTATTACAAACAATGTGCGTCAAAAATAAATGTTTTGCTTTATTTTCAACATGTTTGAGGGAATATAATGCGCATAGGTCAGCGCCTACGTCACAGAGGTCCAGGAAAATGACTTTACCTACTTAACTGGCAAAGCGTGACGATTGTTTATAGTGGGTAGAAATCTTGTAGAATTATCCGGTTACTTGTTCGCCTGATTCAAGTATATTTGAGCTCTTTAGCGTACAGTTCTGGAGAAACGTTAAAACATTGTTTAAAAGTGAAGTCACAAACCCTCTTAATCGTTAATTAATTTAGTTGTTGACATATTTATAATTAAACCTTTTTCTTATTGCTTACCTACAGTGATAACCACGTCATCTCTGTCAACGTTTACATATGACGTAATTCATCACGTTTTAACGTAATTCATAGGACACATACCCCTTCATTGTCTAGAGTTTGATCATGCTCATCATCAAGTCAATTTCCCATCAGTTGCGCCTTTCAAAACCATTTTCGTTTTTTTTATTTATAACGTCATTCTACTTATTCAAATCCATTAGCATCGTGTCAAGTTCGTTGTCTTATATGTCGTATCGATTTCCTAGAAAATGTTTATGAATAAATTTCGATTTTTATATAACGTATACAATGTTAGGAGAAAATAGTCCACCATGAGATTTTTATGGGGTTAAACATAATCAGAGGAATTGACTTGAATAAATTCCTGTATTATTGAGCTTCAAGACAAAAATGTATACTAATAAAGTGTAGATATAATATCACTATTACTTTCTACAAAAGTCCATTTGTAGAAATGGCGGAAGTATATCAGTTTGCATTGACTATCGACTATCATAGACACGTACACTGATCGGTGCATTACTAACCTAACTTTTCAATGTTTTAATGTTTCAAGATTTTATTTGGTGTTAATATGACACATAAAAATATATTTAAATAGGTCACATATTTTAAAGTTATATATTCATGCTAATTTCATTGCAACGATATGTCGCTTAAACATTTGATATTTGAACATGGACATGTAACATGATGAATATGCTCCCCATACGCATATGTCGGCCTATAACAAAGCCGAAATATAGGGATCATACATTGCTGGTTTTGAATAAAGCGCCTTCAATTACCGCCATGTTTAGTACCTTCGGAATTCCGAATCGTAGCACGTGACTGACGTCGACACAATATGCACGTGGTGAGCTAGGTAACTAGCGTAAGCGCATATGTGTTTGTGTACAATGTACGTTTTCCTTTTTGCTCATATGAGTAAATCATGCTGGTACAGTATATGTCTACATAGTGAGTATTAATTCACACATTGCCGTCAAATATTGTGTGTATCAAATACTGTAATGTGCGAGAAATATTTTCTTTGTAGATCCAGTCTGCTGGTGTACATGTCGACCACATGATTTGTTTATGAAAAATTATTGACGTTTCCTCTTGGTTTCACAACTCTCGTGTTACTTCGATGTTCGGAAGAGTTCGGAATGATTCGACATCGTTCGAGCCTATTTTTCACGTGTACATGTTAAAAAGCTGTTTTACTTTTATAATTAAAAATACGTCCAGTGCTGCAACTTAAAAATTGGTAAAAATGAGAAAGTTTAAACCTCAGACGGACGCAGAAAAATGTCTTAACACTTAAACAGTTTTCACTATGACAAAAAGAGCGAAAGGCATAGACCATACAACTTTAACAGCTCAATTTTACAAACAGTTTACTCATTCTTGCTCAATTTAGTTTTAATCCAATATGTTTATTTCAAAAGTATCCGATTACATTATAAACCATGCTACATTACAGCAGTCCAAAATCTGGCCGCGTAGTGTGTCGTGGGGAACTCGTTAAAAACCACATAAACATGCATCATCAAATATTAAAGTACTCCATTACAGCAGGAAAGGAAATATTTGCCTTTGGCAGTGGAATCTATTTCTGCAATCAGCATATTTGCATCGTTTAATTTAACTTTTGTACTGTAACGCATTGGACTGTGTCGATCATCGGCGACCAGGTAGATCAGTAGGTAGAACGTGTCTGACTAGTGTTCAGAGGTCCTGATTTCGAGCCCCAGTCAGGTCATATATTCTTTTCTCTTGTTACACACTTTTAATATGATGTACAGGTTCAAAAATGTATATAGTTTAACAAATTAGTGTAATATACTAAATAGTAGTTAGGTTGCCAGTGTATTACAGATTGCGGACCTTTTTTTCTAACCATAATTAGATCTTATGTGGAAAGATGTATCGTATATTTGGTCGCTCCTCCTCATAAACAGTGATCAGTACTGTGGGCTACTATGCTTGCTAATTACGTGAGGATAAAAGCAGGGTGGGGAATCACGTGACTCAAAATGATATGTTTCACGGAAAGATAGTGAAAATCCTGCCACTTCAGGTATATTTTCCGGGTAGAACAGCTGATATTATCATTCAATCATTACAATTTATAGCCTGAAACCAACTGTGTATTGGTATTTATTTGCATGTGTACTCTCGTGTATGAAATCATAGTAGTTTTGGAGAACGTTCTGCAGAAAGAACATGCGATCGACAATTTGAGTTTGGGCATTCTTCGCGGACAGAGGAAAATTTACTTACAAATCAACACCCCCCCCCACACACACACACACTTTTTCACATTCTTTCACATATATTACTAGATATGTTGTTGAGGTATATGTACAGACAAATTATGAAAGTCCATTTTATATATCTATATTTTCTATTGGGATCTCGTACACGAGAGTACACAGTTAAATTAAGACCAATACAGACGCTTTTACGCTATAAATTGTAATGATTGAATGATAATATCAGCTGTTCTAATCGGAAAATATGCCTGAATGGGGGAGAATTTTCCTCTTCTTTCCGTGAAACATATCATTTTGAGTCACGTGATTCTTCATCCTGAAAAAGCTGCTGGGTGTATTATGGAGACAATAGATTATGTGCCTTTTGTACTTTCTTTATGCCTTAATTTCTGTACGTTACAATTTTTAACAATGTGTTCATACACGTGTGTCATTCTTTGAAGTTTCGTACTGTTATTTTTTTAAGAACATCACAAAAGACATCCAAGTTGTTAAATGTAAGTATCTGACTGACGTTTGGTCCTTCGAAGACTCGAAGCGTTGCTATTGATCAAAGATATTGATATTCCATACATTGAATTTCCCGCATTGGACGGCAGCCTTTCGAAAATTCACGTAAAAGATCTATGTCTCTCATATCAAATAGATGGCCCACGTTAGTGCCTATTTTTTCATTTCCAATTTTCCACACTTGTTGGATATTTATACACATCTCAATTTACCTTGTATTTTTTTGTATTTTTTTAATTGATCACTAAAATACTGTAGGATTTATATCATACATGATTTTGCATTATTATACGGAAATAAATATAATTTGAATAATGAATATACGACAAAGTAATTATCGTGTGTGTGTTATCCTACATCTACCAATGTACTGTATATATGTATGCCATATTTTTGTCACACGTTAGCTTGTTGTGAAACTTCAGTAAACTGAAGACCTCCAGTTTGTCAACGCTTGTCCATTGACAGATGTGACTTTTTTACCAACATTATTCCAAGTTTGAAATAAATCAAATAATTAAAATTAAAACTAAACGTCAGAAAATATAAATGGGAAACCTTCAAAAATATATCATTTAAATTTAATAACATAAATAAAAAAATATAATGTTAACTATTGTCTCTTTATTGAATTGAAAGTATCACGTGTGTTTTTAAGTATCAGTTGTCAGTTGATGTCAGGGATACCTAATGCATCTTAAAATGAACAATAGAAGTTGGGTCATCTTTTGTCATTAATCGAAACGTAAAATATCCCAAATATGTTGTTAAATAAAAATTCACGCAAGCACAAGATTTACACTGGTGACCGTATCAGCGACATTAGCTTTTATGATCTGGTTAGGGATAGGCCTAAATCACGCATTAGACGATGGTACACCAAAACTGTGGACTTATCAGACCGTGACGAATAAGGACTTCATCAAGATACACATATAGTATGGATAGAAAAAACTTTTATAGCCACTACCGACATCTCAGTTCACAAATTGTGAATCAATTTGGAGATTTAAATTAAACGTCAATGTAAATTTTGTCGTTTTAAAAACGATTCGTCATTATGAATGAGCAGATCAGCGTCTGTTTCGAAATCAATTTTTATTAGTATTACGGAGCGGTTTATATAGCAGCTTTGTAACAATAGGCCATTTCTTCATTCGTTTTTAAAATAATTGACAGAACTAAACACTTAGATAATGAAATATTCGATGTCACATTTATATATAAGTGCGATAAGTAGGACACCTCAAAACTCCATAAGGGATTGTGACTAGATATGGACTAGAGTGACGTCGAGGATAATGAGAACGCCTGCACCTGGGAATTTTCCGTTCTAGAACAAATATCTCCTTTTATTGACATTAATAACTTTATCTAATATGGAGATTTTTCATGATTTCTGTAAAATTTTATCTTTGAAATCAATACCGTGTTCATTTCCGTTTTTATTATCCTCATTCACCTGTTTATGGAAATAATTGTATGAGTACATCCTTGTTTTTGCAACGATTCTTTCATTATTCACATGGCTTTAACGAAAGAAATTTAAGGGGGAAGGCAACAGAATTTTTGGGATTTCTTTCCAATACAGATCTACATATAGTCTGACAAATGTAACTGATAAAGTATATATCGAAGTAGGAAAAGGTGGATAATTACTTTAAAACAAAGTATAAATGAACTTTATTGAGGTAGGAAATAGTGCATTTAATAGCAAAATCAATTACCTAAATCGGTGACAAAAATTCACGCACCACTATCTAAATCCAAATCAGCCATATTTGATTGTTTCCTGGATCGCTAGTTTTAGTTAATGTTCGCCACTTTTCTTTAATTAGAACTTTATATTTTAAGTTCCAGTATAATTCGAAGTGGGAACGCCAGCCAAATTCATCCACATGAAGCTTCTAATAAGGAACACAAATTCAACTTCAAGAAAAGTTTAATATACAAGACAAATGCAACCACAATGAACCTCAGATATGCTAGAAAAACTCAATCACAATGAAAATCTAACATCCAAGATAATTCCATCGGAAAGGAACTTTTAATAAGCTAGAAAACTCATCCACATGGAATCTCTAATAGTGTAATCACATATCAAAGCTTGCCCAGTAGGCACATAACATTGTAGCAACGTTGTATTTAAGTTAGACTGTAACGTTGCAGTTTAGTTGTGAGGAGGTTGCCTGTGAAAGTTTTTGAGTCTTTTCCTATTGTTGTAGCAACGTTGTATCATGATCAGACTGTAACGTTGCAATTTAGTTGTCAGGAGGTTGCATGTGAAAGTTTTCCTGACGTCTTTTCCTAATGTTGTAGCAACGTTGTATCATGGTCAGACTGTAACGTTGCAGTTTAGTTGTCAGGAGGTTGCCTGTGAAAGTTTTCCTGACGTCTTTTCCTAATGTTGTAGCAACGTTGTATTATGGTCAGACTGTCACGTTGCAGATAAGTTGTGAGGAGGTTGCATGTGAAAGTTTTCCTGACGTCTTTTTCTAATGTTGTAGCAGCGTTGTGATTTGGTTAGATTGCAATGTTGCAGTAATTAATTGATAAATAACAAACACAAAGACTACAATGGAAATTCAACAAATATAACTGAACAACGTTCTGAAATATACAATTTACATTAAATAATATGTGAAATTCTTTCTATGAAATGATAAAGCAGATACTGCCTACAGTAAATTAGAAATAAAAATCAATGATTTATGGAGTATGTTTATGAACTAAATTGAATGTGATTCACTATTGTGGAAGACAAGACAAAAGTGAGTTAATTAAAGGACACTGAATATGAACAAATTTAAATCCCTTACCAAACTTTGCTGGTTAAAGAAAAGCTTGGTAAAGTAACCCAGAAGTAGGCACAATTAAACAATATGTAATAAGAACAAAAATAAAAATAGAGGAACTATGTTGTAGTTATTAACATTTTAAGTTTGCACTGAAAGACCTAATTCAATGCTAGTAAATTTGAAGAGATGAACTGATGTTTTTTGGGTCAAATAATATATGACAAAAGTCCAAATCATCTAAATTTCCACTGGTTTCCTTGGCTTTCCTTTCTTCCATCAACTTCTGGCCTATTTGGTGCATATTTCAATTTTCTGTATCGACATCATTGTAGACCATTGTTTGTTCAATAGCATCTGAAATAATACAAGATGTCAAACATGTTAAAATTCTTTTCCTAAACCCATAAACAAAATCCATGTAAATGATTTCATGGTGTAGTGATTGAAAAAGTCTTTTTGTTCCAAAGCTGTTATAGCAGAAATTAGAATTCCAATGCTCACCTGTGATGTTAAGTGCTGTATGACAAATCTGTGATTTAATAAACAAAATAAACAGAGATGAAACAGTTAAGAGGCACCTGCCATGTATAAAATGTTTGTCACTATAGAAGTAGTCTAGATATGAAATATAATTATATCTTAAATTATCACACTGCAATTGGTCATTTACAAGCAGCCATATATGTAGAATTTTTAAGGCGAGTCCAGAACACTACTTTTCAAATTTCAATGAGTCTCAGTACAAAGAAATATGAGGGAACTCAAATTTTTGGTGAGTCCCACTGGCAACTGTATTCTCACCTGTAATTGCCAGCTCTTCTCGGACATGTCTTCGTCCATGAAAATCTGTGCAACCAACATTCAGGTCTCGAAACCTTTAATGACATGAAACAATAATCAATATGCCTCTATCATTAACAGAAAAAATTCACAAAATGGTATGTTTCATCATAATAACATAAAATATATAACATTGTGTATCATATGAATATAATACTGAATCTATGTTAATAAACACTCGCATTTTGATTTGTTTTATTTGTCAATTGTGGTATCGAAACAAATATTTTCATAAGTTTATTGTTTAAAGAGTGATTTCACATTTACATAACCAGAATCTTTTAAAATATAGTTGATGCTCTTACGCTCGTTAAGAACCTCCATTATAACAATGTTTTTTTGTAAACATGAGAAATTGGTTTGATAACTATAAAAGTATGTATTGATGTTGGTAACATCAAAAATATGTTTATGATATTAATTATGCTGTTAAAAAGTCATAAAACTGTTTCTTAAGTTCTTATGGGCGGGAAGAAACAAGCCCGTTTTCCTCTAAAACTTTCATTTTTGACTTAATTTGTGTTCACATAAGGTTGAACTATGATTGGTCATACCTTGATGAATAATAGATGAATAAGTATTTCAAACAATTACCCGTGTCGTGCCATATCCAGTTTCCATCAAAGTCCGTTCATTACTACGTTTAGTGGAGCGAGTTTTCATTCCTGTTAACTCAAGGACAGCTATTCTATCAGATGAATTGATTCACCACCATTATCAGGATATCTGACACTTTCCTTAAATAACGCAGCATACCAAGTTACGTTGAGATCTATTAATGTATATTTGCATTCATGTGTTCAAAAGCCCAAGGACCATTAAAGTACACGGGGCAATGACTTCAGAAATTAATCACTGAATCGGTCAGAATGTTTAGCTCATCACATATCTTGTGCTACATGACAAGTTTCGTCAAAATGCGTTTGATCGTCCAATGACCATGAAAAAGAATCTCTCTTTGGCCATCACATTGAAAAGATGTTCACGGGTGACATATATTGAATAATGGGATATTTGACGTAAAGCGACATAATGTTATGTGTTTTACTCCATGTGACCTAGCTTTCGATTAGGTTAACCCTGGGTACAGTTCTGAGCACAGCACGACGAACCAGTGAAGCCAGCTGGTTTGGCGTGATTTCCCAAGAGATACAAGTTTTTATTAAATATGATCTGAATCTTAGATAGAAAGAATAATTAAAATCAATGATAAGATCAGTCAGTGACCCCATATACATATTAAATTTAATGTTTTTTTGACATTTTACTGGTCCTGGAAGAAACGCGATGCGAGATTGGTAAAGGATGTTCAACTTCTGGCAAATTTTGTCGTCTGCATTAGCGCTAAACACATTTTAAAGACAAACATATTACCTTAACACACTTTTAATCGTTGCTTCACAGGGAATGTCTAGCGACCACGCGGTGTACCAGCCAATTGCTATCAAATAAAGCAAAGAAGATAAAAACTGAAGTACTGTGTAACTAAATAACCATTCGTGGCCATATAAGGTACATAATGACGGTCCAAATTCTTATCGCTGTGTGTAGAATTCCTGCATAATTACATACACCAACACCCTAGAGTCATTAAGTCAGCCTCTCTCCCAGGTGCAAGCCTTGCATTTATAACCAACGTGGTATCAAATTCAGACCAATTTTGTTACCCCAACTCACTTCAATCATGTACTCTGTTCGCGGTAAACCTAAGTAACAGACTTGCACTTCCTAGCAAGCCTGCTTGAAGATCAACGACAGAACATTGACTTTAGTCGATAAGTTCAAGTCTAATAATAGGTGGAGTCATGTAGGCGATAAACCAGTAACCAACTAATGTTAACGTGCTTCATGATTAATTAGTTATTTGTTTAGATCTGGTTTAACGTCTACATGACTCACCCTATTGCTAAGTGTTTTGCAACACCGACTATACTCAAGCACTCAGTGTTTTCAGTCGGCGTGGAGCTTTAGCCTCTGTTTGAAGCCGTTTTTCTAGTTATTCGTGTTTCAATAAGATTTTCGGAAAACATCACACATGGGTCCTTAAATATTTTCAAATATCATTATCATTGCATAAGTGATGCAGGTCTATACTTGAACAAAATACTTCAAACTAAGGTCAAGTTCAAGGTCGGGCCTATGAATCGTTGACCAAATCCAGTGTCGGGGCCTACGAAACGTTGGACTAATTACATCACAAAAACATCGTGAATGGTATTTTTGTGTATGTTCGCCAGACCGGCGATAATATTCCTGTCTTCAAACATGTACATATATATAGATACCATATACACATAAGCCAATGGGCAGACCAGTGATCCTAATTCCTGTGTCTTTGAAACGTCTTAATGGACCGTGATGGTTGGTTGCGTTAATAAACTGTATATGGGCGCCCAGTACAGCCAGAAAATCGCCTTACTCATATATATACACATACAGCTTGTTCGTATTAGCGAGTTTCTTAATGCCGGCTTGTCCATTTCTTAGTGTGTTTTTGTTCGTACTCTGTTTTGCGTACTGTGAAAAGACGTTTCATAACTGTCGCTTGTCACAGATAAGATAGTATTTAATCATATAATCTAACATGTTCAAATTTAAATGAAGCAGGATAACCTCATGAAATCTTTTTCATTTGATTTATTTGAATGATTTTCATTCATTGTCGGAAAGTGGCACTCGTTCAGCTATTTCTATCGCAATAAACGTAGTGAGTGCTTCGAAAGTATCGCGATCTAGCCTGTCGGATTTGCATTATGCTAAAAGCATTTCCTAGCAACACGGAAACGCAGACATGTAGTTATAGCCTTTCTTATATTTTGTACTACTCTAGTGACTTCAAAACTTTTCAGATGCTTACATGTATACGTATTTCCTTTGTTATAAGGAAAATTTTATCCTAATTTCAAGCCAGACTATAATTTTTTTAAATTTTTATCCATTATGATTAGCCTCTGTCCCACTACCATATACTCACTCTTGGAGCATAGACCACATTCCGAACAACCAAGAATGAATAATATACATACTGTATGTATAAATAAACTAATCTCCGAGGCCCTGTGTTTCCACAACCTGTATGAAGAGTTGACTAATCGCCGAGACCCTGTGTTCCCAGAACCTGTATGTAGAATTAACTAATCGCCAAGGCCCTGTGTTTCCACAACCTGTATGTAGACTTGACTAATGGTCAAGGCCCTGTCTTCCCAGATCCTGTATGTAAACTTGACTAATCACCTATGCCCTGTGTTCCCCGGACCTTTATGTTAACTTGGCAAATCACCTAGGCCCTGTGTTCCCAGATCCTGTATGTAAGACTTGACTAATCACCTAGGCCCTGTGTTCCCAGAACCTGTATGTAGACTAAACTAATCGCCAAGGCCCTGTGTTTCCATAACCTATAGGTAGACTTAACTAATGGCCTAGGCCCTGTGCTCCCAGATCCTTTATATTAACTTTACTAATATAATATTAATCACCTAGGCCATGTGTTCCCAAATCCTGTATGTAAACTTGACTAATCGCGGAGGCTCTGTGTTTAGCTGATCCCGCAGGTTCCAGGTTCAAGAAACAATATTATTCTTAGTTTAGACTCAGCCAATCAAATATGACGTAACTTTCTGTAACGTCACTTTTGATTGGCTTAAAAAAGTGTTGTAATCTTGGTCCGAGCTTAATACCATCTGGTCCACGTAGACATTGAATGAGTAACTTTAAATGAAATAGAATAAATGTTTATTATAAGCCAAAACTGAAAATTTAAACCCCAGATATAAACATTTAAAAATACCAAAAGGGTGTCATACATAGATGTAGCTTCATCAGGTTACGAATGTGTCGACAGTTTTACAATACCCAAAAGGTGTATGAATGCGATAAAAGGTTAAAAAGTAGAACACTACTTTTTATATGGAAAATCGATAATATCCTGTATTAAAATTGGCACAAACTCATCAATTGGCTATAATTCAAAAGATTTTATGTATCTTTTGTTGTCAGAAGTAGCTTACACGTAAATAAAACGCAGATCTTTACCGCCCGGCTGTTAGGCTACAGGGAAACATCTACCCTGATACGTTGATGTTAAGGTTAATGTTTAACTTAACACTTGGAACTTAAATCAATTAATATTCATTTTACTATTTTTATGACATTATTAATACACTTAAAATAGCAAGCACGTTTTAGTGTAGACGATAACCCGTGATTTGATAAAACAGATAGCTCATTCAAAAAATGACTCAAAATATTAGCATTCTGTTTTCTCCAGACGAACGCCTTAATCTGATCCTATGATACAAGATATACAATGTACATTTTCAAGACAGGGATGTCTAATTTCAGTCCAATGTTTACATATAAACAGGTGTGAGTTAAAGTGTATAAAATCATCGGATATTACTGAAGTGCCTTCTTTATTTTTTTTACATGTAAATGCATACGAGATATAACTGATTCTAATACCCTGTTCACAGTGTCTCGTATACATAAATACCCGGCGCACGTGGTACAGTGTGCAATGTGCAATCCATATGTATGTGTTGTGCTTATTTAATAACAAAATACAGGGAAGTTCATGAATATATTCTACATAATTGTAGTGTCATCGTCAATTAGCTACTGTCATGTCATCAACATCGTTGGCCAGTAAAACCACTTTATATTGGACTTTTTGAACGTTGAATGTCGTATAATAGGACAACTTCAAACAACTACTGGTCACAGGGTACTAGAATCAGTTGTGTATTTGTGGGTGTATTTTTTGCGAATCATTCTTGTTGTCATTTTATATTAAAATTGGTTTTAAATAATATATGTAAAGAGTGACGGTTGTTAAAATTTTATCATATCAGATGCACCCTAATAAGTTTTACGATCTACATTAAATATGGGGCACATCCTGCATTCTGATTCATTTCGTTTCTCTCCGCCAATAATGACGAAATGAAACAATCGGAAGTAACTCTGAAAGATCAATTAGTGTATCACAACATAAATTTCTATAGTTTGGCTTTTTAAAGGTCCACTACCTCTCTGGAGCAAAACATAAACGTTTCTTAAAAAACATTAATAACATCAGAAAATATATACCAAAGACCTAAGATGAGGTTACAACACCAAACATATGCAAGATTTCCCGTGTAATACATTCGTATATGATAACTGTGGAGATTCATTTCGCTATTTTGTCGTCTGGTGCAGTAATAGTCAATGAACAAAGAAAATAAACATCTTATTTATCAGAAGGTGATGAATAACATTTGCGACTATACAAAATTATCGATCTCGTTTTACATTCAAATTTTAAAAATTAAAATCCGTTTCGGGAAGGTAGTGGCCTTTAAACAGTAGAAATGTAAATATAAGTTATTATCAATGGTACATGTACTATCTCTAGGTGTAAGAACGTAATGGTTATACTCATCGATCTTTTTCATCAAAAATCAATTCTATAGAAATAACTCTTAAGGCATGATTTAGCTACTGTTACAAGTAAAATTGGACTTACGACAGCTTTGATCGTTTTGTTGATTAAAGACTCGACCAACATTTAATAACAGGAGATTTGGAGAAGAAACGGAGATGTAAAATTGTCAAGAATTTAGATGTGATATCAGAAGTTATTTCTTATCCTGTCCCATCAACCCGTTTTTTCTCCTTGTGGCCGTAATAAGATAAATTGTAAGAAAAATATTTTTGTATGACTACTGTACAGTTGTAACTTAACATAAACAAAAGCACTGACCACGCCGGTGTCATGCCGTGGTCAATAGAACTAATTGACCACTCTGTATACAG
The DNA here is from genome assembly GCF_041381155.1 of Argopecten irradians. NCBI lineage: Eukaryota > Metazoa > Mollusca > Bivalvia > Pectinida > Pectinidae > Argopecten > Argopecten irradians. The sequence continues at coordinate 24,826,125 of NC_091139.1, forward strand.
CAGGTATTGTTGACCACTACCGTCCACTGCAGATTAAGTTCCGTTAATCAGTGTTATGGTCAGATGAATGAACATTAATTGACATGAAAAGCAAATCATGCCATTGACCGTGGTCATTATTAACATTTCTTACGTTGCCGATTACGTAATGTTTAGCTAATTAAGAGATTCGGAGATTTTTCCATTGCGTGTCAATTAGAATAGTATTCTAAGTGAAAGGTGAACTGGATTGTGACCTTTGACACGATGGCATTCCAAATAAATTCTTCTCAGTATTATTAATCCGGATTTTCAGGAAAAAATAACTAAGTAATTGTTTGTTGATAAGGGATTATGGTTTCATCACGCAAGTTTGAACTCGATGTCTTCCTTATTTATTTAACGGATGTTAAAAAATTGGCTTTCATGTATGTTGTTTTTTCTCTTGAGGGGGATATTTAATCCGTTTGATATTTTCATCGTAAGATCTTCCCCGTAAATGAACATAACTGAAAATGAAGATAATTGAAAATACTGTGAATTAAAGTAATATTGGTGAAACCACTCTGCAAATGAGTATTTTTTTAGTATTTTTATTTATTTTTCGTGGATTTGACGATATATGAAATTCTTAGGTTTATGAAAATAAATTATCAAGGGACGTCAGAAACAACAATTCAAATATTTTTTGATTTGTTGTCTTGAAATAAAGAGAACCAAACATGTTACGTATAAAGTTACAAAAACATTTTTATATGCAATGCCAACATTAAAACCACCCTCTTGAAACTAAAAATATACATGAAATCTTTAATCAGTAGTACTCTCTATAACTAGTATGAAATATTATGTGTGATCAATGATCCAGTATTCATGTTATGTATAGAATTTTATACTTTCTCCCGATCTCCAATTTACTAAGTAAACCAGGTCAGTCATGTCTACTCTACGTCAAAATATTTAAAGTTGCAAGCACATATTTACACATGAAGCTCCGAAAGGTACGTTTTATAGAAGGAAACATGGGGTAAACTAAAACTATTTACAACACCTAATATTTTATCATATGGATTAGAACACATATAAACCGAAACATTAAACGTCCTCTCTTTTGAAGTCACTATTATGACATATAACGATATTTGTTTTCTAGCTGGTGATCCACAAGTGTCCGTTAGTATTTCTCAGTTTTTACCTCTTGAGTTTTAGATATCTATAGGGGCACAGTTAAATGGCCGCATTATGACCGTATGCTTTTAATTCCTACCTTAATGTAAATCACACGTCATAAGGAAATGACTCCATGTTTGCACGAATTTTCGCACAATTTGGACGAAAAGGAATATAAAGTCAATTTCATGTAAACAAGAAAATATAACACACTGTCACTATTTCAAAAGAATACAATTTATTGCAGAAAGTATAAGTTCCGTTTGAATATCGTAGGGCATCCAACTTACTCTCAACGCATAGATAAATAGTGGTTATATCCGGAATGTATGTCACGTGAAATTTTTCATCATTGGCTACGTTTTAATGCATTGGACATTGCAATACTGTGATCATCAGGTTCAACAGGAAAATGTAGAAAATTGATATTAATATAATATTATAACACATTTCAAATGTGGATATATGCAGGATAGAGATATTCTACTCGAGGGACACAAAATGTTCAGCCCAACAGTAGAATATTTTTATCCTCCATATCCCCATATGAAAGAATTTTTACAATTTCACTTAGTTCATCCATTGACGCCACGAGCTTGTATTACACGTAAAGTCATATAAAATACCACAAGCGTCTTGCTCCATAGGCATTTTTCTCTCTTTGTAGACAGTATTACATATATATCTATATATATATATATATAGAGAGAGAGAGAAAACGTCTATAGAGCCAAACGCCTGTGGTAATACAATCTTACACGACACAAGTGTAAAACCAGTATTACACCCGTATAAGTAAAACTGTCTATCATTTGGAAAATTGTATGATATTTTTAAAGCAGATCACATTGTTTGCCTTCTTAATATTAAAACTACATAGTCTGGTAAAAAAAAATAACATTAAAATTTTACCAAGAAAATGATAATTGTGTTCAGGCAGTGACGTCACGAGGTGGTATTACACGTGAAGCCACGAGTTATACAGCCTCAAACTACTCGAGTGTATTACATGGGATATTACACCCGTAGGTATGCGAGGTATACATATGTGTTATCCTGTATTAAATATCTATATGGAGTCCAAAGCCTGTGATCCATCTGGATATCATTTTACTTACTATAATATTCTGAATTATTAGGTAAGATAGAATTAGAGCTACATTAGTAAGATATTGTGATTCTTACATTACAGTGGGAACAACATATATATTCTCTTATATGGCATGTGTGGATTATGTACGATTCCCATATACCAAGCCTCTCTTCTATAAAACATGGATTGACAGATTAAAATTCACATCAAATGACTTGATAGTAAATCTGAAGTTGATTCTTCATAATCATTGCACACGTCTCTATGAATACCGCTAATTACCACGCCCTAATCCGGCTTGCCCCGATGGCGCTCCGTACCTCCTACCCGAATATAAAAGACCACGCGAGGACTCGGGTCGATCTGTTCTCTTGTGTTTTCGTCCGAGTGAAGGGGATACATCTTAAAAGTTTAATAAGTATATATTTTCATTATTAAATTTTTCCGGAATACCTGGAAAATATATCCTTTGGACAAGATGTTAAGGCAGACAGCCTTCCTTGTGTGTTTTCTTGGAGCTCTCCATGTAATATCAGGAGCAGGTATGTTATTTTAAATATCTTAATCATGTAATTACACTACAATAAAACATCTCTTGCATATTAAACAATTCTCACTAAATTGGTTTTTTATCGCTATGTCGATGATTTCTTACAGAAAATATTTACTGGGTGATGAGTTACAATGCATATTATTTTAGAGCGAGCATAGTACATATATATATATGTAAGTGTAGAGTTAGCTCTTTTTAGGGACGAGACAAATTATTATTTTTCACTTGAAGTAATCTCTTAATGATTTTCAAAACTTTGGAAAATTTTGACATATTTTTCTTAAGATTAAAAAAATTGAATTTTCTTTAAATAATTTTGTACGTTCCATCATTTCGTATATAAGGCTTACGCCACGCCCTAGCAACAAGTGACCACACAGAACTATATATCATAAATATGCATAACAGAACTTTGTAATATTCACATACCATTTAGAATAAATCATGATTTTAAATAAATCCATGATAACTGATGCAAATAACGCATTTTATTTATGTAATATAGCGATACTGCATATATAAAGTAGTACATTTTTTATTATTTAATTTCAATAACGACAAACACCGAAGCAGTCGCTTTGATATTAATGGGTATTTTTATCTTTATAAAATGTGTCATTCTTATAAAACCGACGAGTTGCGACACAAATATAGGTTGTCTATAAAACGATCGCTCTGTGTTAGGCAAGAATGGAACAAATGTTGGTAAACTTTTTTTAAGAGTTTGTTCTAAGGGACCACTCAACCTGAAAAAATTAGGCAACTTAAACAACTGGGTGTATGCGACATATCTTATGTTTGTGCTTATTGGTCCGTAAAACGATTCGCTCAAGCGTTAAGTTTATTGTATCGTCTTTATACAAATGTATATATATTTATATTCTGAACCTTGATGTTGACATTTTTATCTACTTTAATCATTTGGTAGGTTTATTGAAGTTATTATCATGGTATGATGAGGCTAGAATGATCGACATGAAGCTGACTTTTTATGTGTATATCTTGGTGGTGTAGTTTTCCGTGAGTTGACGATATAGTGTGCGTCTTGATGATTTGGGGTATGTATTGACGCTATTGAGAGTGTGTTGACGCAATGGAGAGCGTGTTGACGCTTTGATGTGTGTATCAGCGTCAAGGAGAGCGTGTTGACGCTTTGGTGTGATGTTGACGCTATTGAGTGTGTTGACGCTAAAGAGATAATTTAGACACTATGATGTACTCGTTGACGCTATGGTGTGTGTGTGTGTATTGACACTATAGCGTGCGTGTTGAAGCTTTGGTGTGCGTGTTGACGTTATTGTGTGTGTTGACACTATGGAGATAATTTGGACTTTATGATGTGCGTGTTGACGCTGTGGTGTGCGTGTTGACGTTTTGATGTGCGTGTTGACGCTATTGTATTTGTTGACGTAAGGAGATAATTTTGACGCTATGACGTGCATGTTGACGCTTTGATGTGCGATTTGACGCTTTGATGTGTGTGTTGATGCTATGGTGTTCGTGTTGACGCTTTGATGTGCGATTTGACGCTATGGTGTGCGTGCTGACGTTATTGTGTGTGTTGACGCTAAGGAGATAATTTTGACGTTAAGATGTGCGTGTTGACGCTATGGTGGGTGTGTTGACGCTATGATGTGCAATTTAACTCAATGATGTGCGTGTTGACGCTATGGTGTGTGTTGACGCTGTGGTGCGTGTGATGACGCTATGGTGTGTGTGATGACGTTATGGTGTGCATGATGACGCTTTGATGTACGTGTTGACGCTATGACGTGCGTGTTGACGCTATGATGTGCGAATAGACGCTGGAATAAGCTTGTTGACGCTATGATATATGTGTTGACGCTATAGAGAGCGTTTTGAAGTTATGGCGTGCTGTCCACACTATGGTGGACGTGTTGACGCTATAGTGTGCATGTTGATGTTTTGACGTGCAAGTTGACGCTATGGCTACGTGTTGACGCTATGATATGCGTGTTGTCGCTATTGTGAGTATTCTGACGCTGTAGCGCCCATTTTGACGCCCTGGTGCGCATGTTGACGCTATGATGCGCGTTTTGAAGTTATGATATGTGTATTGACGCTTTAGAATGCGGTTTGACGCCACTGTGTGCATGTTGACGCTATGATTCACGTGTTGACGTTATGGTGTATATATGGGTGATTTGTTGTGGATTTTGACACTATGGTGTACATGTTGACGTTACGTTGAACGTTTGACGCAATTGTCTACGAAAGAGGCTCTCTTGTATGGTGTCCTTTTGACATAAATACTGACGCATCGATACCCACCTTGTTTAAACGATATTTATTCGTTGATGGAGTTCCATGTTTTAGACAATCTAAAGTACATTTAGCAAACATTACAAAGTGCACATACAAAGGGCAACGACTCTGTTCATACATGTAGCAATGAAACAGTAAAGCTTAGGACAGCAACTCTGAAATATAGGTTATCCCAATGCTGACCTACATGTTGTAGCACCTGACCTAATCATTTCTATACAGTTAGTACAAGTCATTTTTCACGACAGATATTACGAAGATATCATATTATGTTATAGATATGTGCAGAATAATCCTTTTTACTTTTTATGAATACGTGGATCCTGTTGATTTTATTTGAGATCAAGTCACCCGATGCGGCCCAGTTGGAATGTTTAGAAAACTTTACACATGGTTACTTTATGTTTCCCAATTACAGCCCCGCTTTATAGTTACAGACCTATCAAACCAAACACGACCAGAAAACGTATAGTATATCAGGTTCAATGTAAACATGTTCATATTTGAACCGCCCCAACTTTAATACAGAGTCAATTGGTTTATTGTCATAATGACGAAATTCTATCGGCCAATTGAAAGGTCACCCACCTCTATATTAGACAGCATGCACACAACCAGTCAACCGACACTTGCTGACCTTGACTTCAGCAGTTATTCCGAACCTAGGACATATGATCAATATAGTTAAATAACAATGTAGGATAGCTAGCCTCGTTGCTTTGGTTGGTTGATGTTTGTTGTTGGCGGTGTTGTTTGTTATATGTTGTTGTTTCTTGACTTCATATCATTAATTGAAATTCTACAGCATTATAGTAATATGAATCCATGCTATAAACACCAGGCTCTAGGGTCATGAAACAATCTTAGACTTAAGTTTAGACTTAGCCAATCAAAAATGACGTAACTATTTGTCACGTCATCTTTGTATGGCTTAGTCTAAAGTTTAGACTGTTTCATCACATTGAGGCCAGAACATTAAAGGGAAAATTAAAAAAAAAAAAATCACTGACCATGCGGCTACGGAAGTGCTTGCTATTTCAACACCCAATAAAATCCCCATTTCTTAAAACGCATTGTCTGTGTGAGTAAGCTATTGTTGCTTTATTTTGTTTTTAGGTCATCCTCTTGTAATGTCACCGCCTGTTAAATCGCTATGACCTGTCCACGTTGTTTTAAGTTTGTTTAAAGCTTGTCCTCTTTGCTTGAGTTACCCTTTTGTTATTCGTGTTGACGAGAACCCATTACATTGTGCCTAGAACTCATGCAATAAATCAGGTGCCACGTACACGACACCATAGCATGATGTGTTGTTTCCTAGGGTAGACGTGTACACCATCCAAATGACTTTATCATCACTGACACCACGGTATATCCAATGACGTTCATGGAAAATTACCTTACTAGTAATTCTAAGTCATCTAGTTCTGATTTAAGAAATATGAACTTAAAGATAAAGCGTAAACAAATCTTCATCCGAAATGGTTCTAGCAAAATAATGATAAAAAAGTTTTGATGAAAATACTTGAAACATTCTAAAACTTTCAGCATAGTTTGTAACTTTTAGTATAAATTAAATCTTATCTTCAACAGAACCATCTTAATACTGAGAATCACCCACTAATTGGCTTGATCCAGCATAACAATAACTTAATAAGGATACGTTACTCCTTTTAGTAACCAGTTAAACTAGCATTAAACCAATTGTCTTTCTCTAAATGAGTTAAAGCTTAACTTAACGGTTTAATGTAACGACTTTTGTTATGCCTTCCATATTTCATTTCGCAGTTCTATTTTTGTTATTTCCATTGACGATACGACAGCATTTCACAAGTGTCAAATAAGTAAGTGTCATTTCAGGATCTGAATTGTCGTTAGTACGAGTTGGGATACTGTATTTTAGTTTGTGTGATCGTTATCACCACAAATAACAAAATTATACGGATGTTTGAAAGCACGTCTTCAACACTCTTCACGTATAGATCTACAAACTGTACTCATAGAATGACTGTGATCATATCCGGTTACTTATTTATTGAGTCACGTGGTATTTGAACACTTTAAAATGTAATCTAATCGTTAAGGATTCAAACTAAATATTATATTATAAAACACGTCTACTGAAATTGATAAAAAAAAAATCCACATATTCTCCATCTGACTCTACATTAGCATTAGCCTTTTCATATTATTAGAAGGAAAAAGAAACATCTGTATGATCACAATTCTCATATTACCCTTTGTTTTAAAATGCAATTCACATTCATGCTAATATTAGGTAGATCGCACACACCGAATATAATCAGTGTACGTGTATATTAAAATTTACAATCAAGAATTGATAAGAGAATGAAGAGCGTAAAATTAAACTAGGAAAGTTACGCATCGAATAAGAGTCAAAATAATCGAAAAGCAGCAATTATATGTAGGCATTAAAACAAATGAGGAATTCCGGAGGGCAGCATTCATCTTTTGGCTAAAACAGCACCATACCGATGTTAACCTAGACGGACGCTTGCTCTTACGGATCCTCCGTACTAGTATCATTCTATTGGCGAATCTCCATACAAAATTAGTACCGAATTGATCCCCATACCATGACTGTTCAATGATAAAGCAATTTGTGTAAGTACTAATGTAATATTGTGTGTATGAAGAATCATCGACATTAAGTTATGTTGATCCAAGTTTGAATATTTTATGTATGCAAATACTTGTTATGTAAATCAACACTTTAACCTTAACTACCTTCTATGTGTTCACTGTGACTGTTTGTAGGCAAACATCTACTGCTATGTAGGTAGACAGACGTGATCATCCCAATAATACTTAATACTCATCCACACTCAAAATGAATCCTAAAATTCGAAAAGCAAACTAGATTTTATTTGATTTAGCACATTATCAGTCACTGGAGTTTACAATTAATGAATTATATATATAATTAGGATATGATGTCTGTTTGGAAATCAATCGTAATGTCGCCCTAAACACTAGTTCCTGTTATTTCACTTGATAGAATACGTAGGTATTTTTTCTCCAATGGACATTTCCACGACGTGTAAAAGTATTGCTTTTGTATGGGTGTTCTGCTATGAAAATATTTTTTTAAAACATGAGTCAGGGTGTTAAATTTCTTCGATATTATCGGAGAAACACTCAATTCAAACATGCGTTAATTATGCGTTGCACGTATATCGAATTTAATATAAATCCTTCAACAGCCAGACAACGTTTTCAATATCATATTAATAAACATACTCCCTCAGGTGATAAAAACAGACTTAAAAAAGTACTAAAGAATATATTTTCCACTCAAATTGGTTTAACGAGGCGAACAGATTATATAAACAGAAGGGGACAAAAGTGAGACAGTGGAAGTGTATGACGGGAAAGTTTTCCATAGGATCATTGGGTTGACATGTCGTCATTGACAGTATTCGTAAATACAGTAAGAAATCCAGTATTATAAAAAAACTGTCCGATATTAAGGACATCCATACATGAAAAGTACGAGTTTCTTTACATGTTCTTTTCCTGACTTATTCTTCTTTATTTTTTTTAAAGATTTTTCATACTTCATTACATTACGAATTCCATATCATCATTGTTTTTATGCTATCAGCTATTGCTGTATGTCCTGTTTCTCATTAGCTGCAAGTTCATTAATAGGGTTGTAATCGGGTTCCATAAACGACTGTTTTAAAGACTAAATGTATTTTTTTTACTTGATGTGGGGAGGTGGGGGGAGGCGGTGGCCATGTGGTTAAGCTGTCTCGACATATTACCATGAGTCCTCTCCACCGCTGGGTCACGATTTCGAAGCCCATGTGGGGCAGTTGTCAGCTACTGACCGCTGGTCGGTAGTTTTTCTCCGGGTACTCCGGCTTCCCTCTGCCAATTAACCTGGCACTTCATTACATGACCCTGGCTGTTAAAAGGACGTTAAACTTATAAAAGCCTAAAGAAAATAAAACCCAAACGACTTGATGTGGTTTTAGCATTACGTTTCGTATACAAAATGTATTTAAATTGATGATTTTTGCACAAAAGAATTCCTTCCAGTACTTCTTCTACATTTTTGTTTTTATGATAATATCCCATATCAAAATATTTGTTTGTTAGCACATTGTCAATACTCGTTCAGTTTTTGCCTACTTTAACGAACCAGCACAGACACAGATTTGTAAGGATTAAATTTGTACAACGAGGTCATCCTTGTGGTAGAATTTAACAATAACAACTGGTCAAGGTCTTGGTATGAGGTCATCTTTTACTTAACTCAAGTAGCTATTAGTCTGTACACACAAATGAAGCACGATAGTCAAACGCTTTCTTTAAAACTGTAAACACAATAGATTGCTTTGTGGCAATTCTAATCTTCTTAGGTATGGCAGATTAGGGCGATTTATATCTTGAATCAACATTTTGTGCCAGGCCAGTGAATGGTCAATGTAAGATAATCCTGGTATTGTATATTAAAGTATGTCCAGCCTGATGTCCGTCCTGTCACGGCTATTTTCTCAGTATGTTACATTGATGTCTTCTCAATGACGAAGCAAATCCCTGCCGTTTAAGCAATTATAAAAAGACAGTGTCGATAAAAGGCTATAGGAGTACAAATACATTTTAGTTTTTAAAAGAGATTTTAATGTCAGATTCCATCACATAACTTTGTTTTCTAGAACCATAACTTGTCTGTGATGGTGATAATGATGATGATGATTGATTAATTGAATGATGATGGTGGTTGTAGTGTTGGTGCTGGTGATGATGATAATAATAATGATTGTGATGGTGGCGGCGGTGATGTTGATAAGATGATGATGATGGTCATGATAAAAGGTGTTATTAAAGTTAGATGAACTATACATAAAACAATATTTTATTCAATTAGGGTAAAACATTACAAACATATATGATATACTTATATAAATACTTGGTATAAATCGTATCCCAAGTAGATGTAAAGGTGTGTTTTGATATGGCGGCAATAGTTGAGGATTGTTTTCTTACGTCGATAAATTTATTTTATTTTTCACAGTCACCATGACTTTGTGAATACGATTGAATGATCTGACATCTGTTTTGGTTTTCTGAATGTATTACTGCACATAAATAATACAAAAAGGTGGATACAATTATAAGTAATAGAGTAATGGATGAAAACATATTTTTTTCAAACAATTTAGTATATTTTAAAATATTTTATGAATCACATGTGAAGGCGCTATAGTGATGATAATTTGCAGCTCACTCGACCGAGATTCCTGAATTTCATTATTCATCGATATCTATAATGTGCATCTATGAACAAGTTTTTCTCTAAGTAATGTATAAATGTAATATGGGAGTGTTAAAACGTGTTTTGTCACAATAACATATTAATGGTATATGTTAATAATGGATGAAAATATATGAAAGTTAGAAATTAAATGTGACGAATGTAAATATATCGTAATGTAAGATGTCTCTCTACACTACATACGTGTACGCTGCGAGTGTGTTGTGTGTCTGTACATATTGTATTGTTTTTCCTGTCTGCATTGTATATATATATGCACTGTACTGATAAACCAATTGTAAACCAAAGTCATAAAGAACTGAACTGAACTGAATGTACATGGTGATGTAGCTTAATAGCTCTCTACACATTATGTAGACATGTAAATAATCTACTGTCTCATTATTGAAGACATTGATCGTCCTTGCTCTATAAACATCAACATTCAATTTAATTGCAGTGTATAAACGTGTGTCTTTTTAAGGTTTTATACATTTGTGTCTTTCATTTTAGTAACACTGCTTGAATTAAAATAATAAGCACGGAGCCTTCTTAGACAGGTGATATGCAAGGAATATTTGTCGAAGACTCCTATTCATTTTGATCTCACTTAATAAATATACATAAAAGAAGTAGCATTTAACCTTCTAAAACAAGCTATAAATATTTGAAAAGGTATTTAATATCAATTATATGATTATTTGAAAAGAACATAATTAAAGTGAACAGTCGGGCAAGGATGGCTAAAGTCGGTAAAAATGGTGTGAATGTATCCAGTATAATTTCTTATGAAATGGAAAAAATAAAATCTCTCGTCAAAATCTGTCTGCGTACGAAGAAATTAATTTAAAGTATGGGAATTCTAAATCGTCCTCCCGGCTCACTATGTCCTTGGTTACATTTCCACACAGCCTCGCTTTCAATGCTTTCAACTTTTCTTTACTTTAATGGTCAGAACTGGGAAACTAAGCAGAACTTGACCGTCGTATTAATATGTGAGAACTTTTGGAAGGCCAATGAACGCATTTAGACTGGTTTTCTTTGCCCGACTATTCACTTTAAGGTAAACCGTTATAATAATAATAAGTTTGATAATGCGACAATAGTTTCATCTCACAATTCAGTTTCAGTCTGTATTCAGTTTCGGCCTGTAAATCAATAAAAACTATGTTCTCAGCAGAGCTCAAGCCAACAATTAAGGATTTTAAAGCACTAAATTCACCTTTGTTTGGCTTTAAGACATGATGTAATAAATATTTAGCAGAAATATTATATTCATTTTCGTCTTGGAAAAATAAAAATAAAAAAAAAATCTATTCAACGAGCCGGTAATTAACGGTCTGCCAACTGCCAATGAAACAGACAGGATATAACATTTTTTATGAAAAATAATGCTCTGTCATTTTCTCAAACATTTAATGTGTACGCATGCGTGCCATAAAAGGGACGTTTTTAAATACTGACTGGTAATGGGGAATATTTCCTTTATCACTTCCAAAATGAAGATTTCAAAAGAAAAATGAATATATCAATATAAAACATTTGTGTACATGTATACATAATCACACAACGCATTCACTATAATAACATAGACTTTGGATAGTAGGGTTATCTACACACAATGGAATGACAGAATAATTAGATATTCATATTATATTTATCCACTAAATATGCTAAGTGATTTATAATTATCCTATCTTACCACAACGATTGTCGTACATAGTGGCCTACCCTTGATATTCAGCCAAAGAATGTTCATAATAATATGACCAAGTCTAATGTTGATATGAGGACTACAATTAACGGATGATTAAGTTGAATGCGACATTGTCAAACCTTACCAAATTGCTAATGACATTGCTATCACATAGTTTTTGAAAGACTGTACAAATAACGAACATATTGTGACGTTTTCTATAGCGTAGATAAGGAACAATAGACAGGATAAGAAAATATTTGTTTGGAAAAATTGAAACGTTTCAAATCATCTTTAGTTTCATTAAAAAGACTTTGAATTTACAAAGATATAGTCAATTGATATTAAATGGGGTTTTTTAAGTTTCGAACAAAAATTATTATAATATGTAAGCTTATCTTTGTATAATTTTGTTGTTTTCAGATTGGACATACACTGGCGCCACCGGTATGTATTCTGTATTCGTCTCTTTATCGTCCTATTGAACGTCTCATGATTCAATTATGATAAGGGCGATAACCCTTGTAAAGTCCAACATTGTGTTTTGTAATTTAACTCATCCCATCTTTTGTTGTATATTAAATTAAGATTAACCTTAAAAGAACAAGATCCTGAAAGAATAGATAAAACACATTTTTATGCTAGTATTATTTTCTTAATATGCATTAAACAAAACTTATTTTCGAGGTGACTTAATTTTGCCTTTTCTTAGCAATGTTAGTGACAATTTAAATTCCACTATTGTTTTTCAAAATCTCTATTATTAAATTAGTTGAAACGTTTTATGTGAAGTTTTATTTTTGGGAGGAATTGATACCAATTGCGAAAATACGTAAAACTGAATTGCACTCAACAATAAACGACCAACTCATATGCTAATAACCATTTTAACTTTACAGGACAAGGGAACTGGGCAAATCTACCTGGTTACTCTGACTGTGGTGGACAAAGTCAGAGCCCGATTGACCTTCCAGTTACAAAGTATTACAACCCCCTGCTAACACCATTTACCTTCCATAACTATGCTGAGACCACTGCCTTCACTCTGAAGCTTCGCAACACCGGATATGGAGGTATGTAATGGTGCAGCTATTGTCACGATGCAATCTGCATACAATACAAATGTCAATAATAACAATTGACATGGGATATTATCTAAACTACGAAATTGTTTCACGAATATCCTGCTTATCTGGGTTTAAGTTCTAACGACATTCTTTAATTTAGGGTTAACTCTGGTAAAAGTAGATGATAGGGAAGGTTTGGGGGGTTATCGAATCTTCTTTTTTGTTGGGGTATTCTGGCCCCAAGATCACGAACCGTCTTAAGTTTGAAACAGTCTTAAGTTTGGACTGAGCCAATCATAGATGACGTTACAAAGAACTTACGTCATCTTTGCTCAGCTAAGCATTGAGACTGTTTCATGATATTAGGTACTATAATATGTTATACTATGTTGTTAAAACTACTCAGGTGTGAATATTTGAACAAGAAAACACGAAAGAAATTAATCACCATTTCCTGATGGAAGATTCTATATGACGCTTTCGCTCTTTATTTAGCCCAAGTTGACCTCGTTTCTGGTAATACCGCTGACGTAAAAATTACTAATGGAGGGCTTCCGGGGACATTCAAGGCTGCCCAGTTTCATTTTCATTGGGGAGCAGATAATACCAGGGGTTCCGAGCATACTTCAAATGGCACAAAGTTTCCAATGGAGGTAAGCCTTGTCAATTCAATTCTGTATCAATTTTTATTTTCTGTCAATTGATAATGTTGGATTTGATTTTAAAATGTTGAAACCTATTTTAGACGCTCCTATGTCAATAAAATAAAATATTCAATATCTAAAGTGAAAACTTGGACTTCGGTGAACTCGTTTATCAGGTTAAAATGTACTCCAAATCTCGAAAGTTTATTTGAAATCAGCATATTCTTTTCTCCTGGTTATTTTGGTAAAGGTTCTTTATAAAAATATTTTGTTCTCTAGGTGCACATCGTCCATTACAACATGAAATATACCAGCATAGGAGAGGCTATCACTCAACCTGATGGATTAGCTGTTCTAGGAGTTTTCTTTGAGGTAAGATACATCTACCTCTGAGAGTCTGAAGTTAACATGTTCTATTGGTAGTAGAACTGTAAGACGTTGTCATATATGTGGAGTACAATAGTAAAACTAAATATAGCATATAAATGAACTTATCAAAGAGCCAGAGTAAAGCTTGATAAAGATTTGATTTAGCTTGTACGTGTATTGTCAATGCTAAATTCCATTCGAAAATCATTTATTGTTTGATTTTTCTTACAGATTGCGTCAACTGACAACCCTAAGTACGCGCCTATTGTCGACAATCTAGACAATATCATGCATTACAGTAAGTAAAATATGGGGGCAAATATATACTGAAATAACAATCAATCACAAAAACGAATATGTACAAGAAAATTTAAAAAGAGATTGAATTATTATATTTTTTATTATATTTCATTCTAGTCAAGGTCAAATCTTATTCAAACTACCAGATATGAACGTGGTCGAGGATTTTTTCCGGATAATTCTGCTTGCCTCCAAATCCTCGTAAACCAAGCAAGGTCTTATAACTATCCCTAACTGTTCATGGGACGTAAACAATGTCCTCAATGTTCTAAAGGAAAATAATATCTCAACAAATGAACCGAAAGCTTACATACTTCCATAACTTGGTACAATTGTGCAATAAGTATTGTTTTAATATTTGTTGGTTATGTCCAAGTATACTGAGGTAATTTGAATTCCTATATAAGTGAAATATCCAATTTACAAAAAAATTGTTCGCAAGGAATTTGGTATGCCATCCCTTTAAAGTTTTGAATAATTTCTAAAACCATGCAATTAATGTATAAATGATTTAATTAAATTATCAGTTAGATAAAACATACCGATAAAGGACAAGGCGGACCTTTAGTACATCTAAATAAAACAAATTTAATTTTAAAGAGTGAATCTTTCTTCTAAACTTAACGATATTTTATATCCACACAGCGAATGAAACCATGGTAACGCCTTTCAACCTGATGGACTTGTTACCAACAAATAACCTGGACAGATTCTACAGATACAGTGGCAGTCTTACAACACCCGGCTGTTTTGAAAGTGTCACGTGGACAGTATTCGAGGATACTGTCCCTATCTCAGCTGCGCAGGTGAGGAAACATTCAGTATTTGTAGTATTGTTGTACTTTATTCAGAATAAAATACTCAATTATTTCAATGACGACTTAAACAGTTTAGTGACAGAATTGTATATTTTTTTAAATATTTTTACAGATGGCCAAGTTCCGGAGTTTGATTAATAGTGCAGGACAACCAACTGTTGACAACTACAGACTTCCCCAGCCACTTAATGACCGAAACGTATACGTTAGCTACCCGGGACCACCATGTAAATATATTCTAAATCATCTACAGTTGTTTTTTATGCTTAATGTTATTTGATTATCATTATTTAAACTTATTCATTGCTGTCTTCATAGTTTTATTTATAGTCATTAATTGCACTTTATAGCTGTATATCGGTACTTATAGTTTTTATAGTAATTTTTTTTGTTATTTAAAGTTTATTTTAGTGTTGTTTAGTATACTTTGGTATTTTAGACATTGCTTACAACTGTTTAAGCATATTTCTGGTCAAATATTTAATGACTTCTTACATTAATGATAAAATAAAAGCATCAACACAGGAAAGCGTGAGAGAATTAAAAAGATCGTATTCTGAATTTTCATATTACAGAGTTATCTGCACTTGCGGGTAGGTATTGATTGTGACGTCATGTGCACGACGTAACAATCGATACCTATACGCTTCTTGTTTCATCATTTTTTTGATCTCACATCTATTTTTGTTCCAGCCACATGGGGTTATACTGGAGATAAAGGTAATTTCCACATTGTCCTGTCTTATTTTCTCCCATTTAGAATCGGTAGTATAAGTACGGTGTAATATCAATGCTCAACGATTTATTTAATATAATCAATGTAGATTGATTATCTTCGAAACCCCAAAATTTTCAAAGCATCCTAAATTCATTCAAAGAAATGACATACGCCTTAACACATTATTACACAGTGACATCTTTACATATTTAATTTCTATTCACGGGAATGAAATTTGGCCTTCTTTCGCGGTCAAGGTATTTTCTACGAACTTGTGACAAGAAGAAAATCGCGAAATTTCTCCACCGTCAAATTAAAGAACTTTACAGTATTCAATTTATAAACTTTTTTGCAGGAGCTGCATACTGGGCCAATACCTACCCTCTGTGTGGTGGAGATAGCCAGAGTCCTATCGACCTGCCACCTACGGACCTGATGGCTTATGACAGAAGCCTTGGAACGTTTGAGATGACAAACTATGACAATGGGTCTATACATGATGCCACGCTCTACAATACTGGATACGGAGGTACGTGGAACTGTCTGAGGTTACAGTGTATATTCTGACCATTATCCGTGTGGCGTTAAACATAATATTATTCTTACACGTACAATATAAGACTGACTATTTTAAAGGTATTTGACATTCTTTACATCATGTAACCTTAGCTTGTCTGAAACTGCACAACTATCTTGCAATTGGAGCTTCATTTGCTTCCGCACTACATTACTGTATAAGGCGACTAATTATGTAAATCCATGATTTATTCTTCTAACGTTTCACATGATAACAATCACATATTACAAGAGGACAATGCACAAGATAAAAACAAACAAAACGCACATACAGCATACAAGATGATCATTCTTAATTAACCTTAGATGTCCATAAGTCCTAGAGTCCTATCATCCGCACAAACAACTGAAAATACAAACAGAACATTTGAAAAGCCTAGCTAACGTGATTTTAGCAAATGGTACATGGATAACTGAAAAATATATTTAGATAATAAATACCTCGTTTTTCATTCTTTTTTTCAAATTACAAGATCAATATTTTATTTTCATTTCGCGCGATTTTCTCACATTAACAGTGCAAGTCAATTTTGGAGGCAACATAGCCGTTACTGCGAGGAATGGAGGACTGCCGGGAACCTTCAGGTTGGCCCAATTCCACTTCCACTGGGGATCCAACAATGCTATGGGATCGGAGCATTTCTACAACGGCAAAAGCTACCCAATGGAGGTCCGTATTAAATTCGACTGAAGTATTTGATCAAATCTCATTAAAAATCTTACGTCTAACAGGCCCTAATAAAAAAACCAATGACAAATTAAATGGTTTAATAAGACATCGATTGATATGAGTATTGTTTGTTATATCAAGCGACTTATATTTACAGTATACAATCAATTTCAAAAATATAACTTCCTTTTATTAATGTTTTCTTTCACAGGTGCATTTTGTCCATTACAATATTAAGTATGGAAGCTTAGGCAATGCTGCAGACAAGCCCGATGGTCTTGCTGTTTTCGGATTCTTCTTCGAGGTATATATAATGATGTGTCCGTAGTATGTACATCGTCGTAAACAGCTATATATACTCACACAATATCGCAAAATTGCTATGAACTTGAAACTGTAAATCGCCAACTTTATTCAGTCACATAAAGAAATGTTGGTCGGATTGAAATTTACAATCTCCGAAAAATGAATCTGATAAATAATATAATTCTTACACCATTTAATTGAAATATTTGATGGAATTTTGTTTAAAGGCTAAACTAAAACAGGCAAAATATGATGCTAAAACCTAATAAATCATTTCATGATATACGGCGCAGATCATTGTGTTAGTATACGTGTGCATTATATGCATGTAGTTATAAGCCTTTATAATCCTAAAAGGATGTGCTTCTGAACATACCATGTAAATAGTTACAGTGTCCTTTTCATTACATATCTTATGTCCTTCTATTCCAGGTTGGACACGTGCATAATTGTAACTATAACCCTGTGATTGAGAATCTACACAAAATCAGATTCCCAAGTAAGTATATTTTGCACTGTTCCTTTAAAATTTCTGTTTGGTATTCTATTACACAGACAATATGGATTTTTATATAAGCATTAAACTATAAGCATTAAACTATCGTGATATGCCATTTATTGTCTATATACCTGATAATGCGAATCATCATCATTATACATCATTCTCATATTTAAATTGCTAACTCTTTCCCGGATCGTTGTTAATAAATAGTGATTATAATACAAAGAAAACAATTCAATTTCGATGTTTTTATTCTCATGGATAGACGGAATAGCCATTTTAACAGTAATAATTTGACGTTTTCATGGCATTGTTGATGTCGTCAAAATATCCTTAGGATGCCATTGATAGGCGTCAATAGATCATTTGCAATTTTAGAATTTCAATGTTTAAATGTAAATATTGAATGACATAAATGGTACATACAACGTCTGTAAAGTTATCAAAAATCATTCAATTATCCTTGCTGAAAACTTCGAATACATTATATTTAGCTCCATTTTAATACAGCTATATTTGAAGGCGGAGGAAGATATACCATATCTAGGATACAAAGTGCACTTTCAGACATAATATTGGTTTTCTTTCACAGAGACAACAGCGAATATCGACTCCTTCAACATTCGCTACATGATGACAGAAAACATGTCCCGTTACTACCGTTATAAGGGGAGCCTGACAACCCCGGCTTGTTATGAGAGTGTTACATGGACAGTCTTTGAGGAGACCATCAAACTTTCCAGCGAACAGGTATAACCTTTATGTCTTCGAGCAGTCAATATTCTCCACCTCTGAGAGTAAAAAGAAAACGAAAAATTAAGCCACAGATGATTTAAAATACCATCGCGTAAAATAAGTAAATATTCAATAAACATATACTTGATTTTTGTTGTAGCTTGCCCAGTTCCGCGAGGTGTTCAATACAGCCGGACAGAAGACTGTGAACAACTACAGACCACCACAACCGCTGAACACACGAGTCGTCTACCTCAGTTACGATAACCTCAAGCTCGTAGGTGCAGGGTCATACGTGACTGCCGGGAAATTCCTGATCGCCATATTGGCAGCCATTGCTGTGCTATTCCATTGACAATGTTGCCAGTCGATGAGTATCTTGCCGGAGAGTTGGGAGTACAGATAGCCTAACAACAAACAGTATGACCAAACATCAATGGCATAGTCACAATGACAGCATAATAATTGGACATTTGATGAAATGCAATATTTTCTTTAAAAGTGACCTTGAGAAGCATTTTACCATACAAAATTCGAATATTATTGTATGGCAGATGATGATGTTATCTAACACAAAATGCATCCATCTGTGCCGTGTGGCGAAACTTTACAATCAACCAACAGAAAACATTATCAAGAATGTTTGAACGCAAATCCCATTGGTTCATGACACAAACCCACTGACAATCTTTTTTGTTGTTGCGATTTTTTTGTTCTGTTTTCATGACGTTTTTAAAAGCCCACGAACGGAAATAGCATTATTTGTGGTTTTCCATTGCCAAAGTCTATATACTGACCATGCATTTAGCATCAAGTATTGGATTTTGATGATTTATGAACATTACATGTGATATTTAATGTGTACAATCATAAATCTACAATGCATATCCTTGAATTTATTTATCGAATCAGAGAGTAACTAGATCTTGTTATATTTTATACAAGTTTATATATTTTTACAGAAATTGTCATTTATATGAATATATATATATATATATATGTTCAAGTCGTATATTTTGTTTTCTATTACCAATTGTAATCAACAAATTCCTTGTATTGAATACGAGGAAACCGGCGGGGTTGATGGATCATCTTGATTAAAGATTCCTTTTCAAGACACCGTTCAAAAAGATGTCATGTCTAATTGAAAACATTTTAGGAAATTACGACAATCATGTTTTAAAAAACAGAAATTAAACGATATAATATAATTATTACGATATTCCAATTCAATAACTACACACCAACCGCTATGATTCGACACTTTCCCAAAACGATGAAGTTTCTTGTCTGTTTAAGAAAAGTGTCGATTCGGTGCATTTTACGCTCAAAATAATACATTGTACATATTAAATGTAGCTTTGTTTACATAATATGTTGTTATACATTCAAGTCTATGCATAAATAATAGATTATTATGTGAAGAGACTTTATTTAACGGTGACAAAAATCGGCGAAAACGTCTAGGAACTGATAGAACTGACATAGAGACTTGGTGGAAATGAATATCTGATGCATAATTTGTGATTAAATAGTCAATTGTCAACTTACCTAACATATAATGGTCGTTTCCGTTACGAACTCTTGTGTTCAGATCTTGTTGCCATCATTGATTAGACATCGTTTTGACAGTAGTGTCGGTTCCTGAACATCATAGCCGGAATTGTGATAGCGAATGGAAATGTGATGTTTGACGTGGATGCTTATTGAGTGATATCAAAACAAAATACAATAACCCTAGCTGACAATGTAGTTGGATTAGTCCCATATACCTGTAGGCATTTGATAATCTTTTCTGTTCGTCACAATTAGATTTGAAACAATGTGTAGATTGGCAAAGTTCTAATATACGCATGTCTCAGATTTACTTTAGCACTATGGATTAGTTATATATTATAGTTATGTTATAGTATTATAGTGTATGTATTAAAAAACTTTATAAAAGGAACTAAATACATATATATCAAAACTACATTTTTTCGTTTTTCTTATTTTTTTCCTTTGAAGCCGTTATACAAGTTAAAAAGCTATCGCTATCAAACACTTTTCCAAATTGTTGGCAGATGCGACTTTATTGTCCGGACATCGAGTTTCAGGAAGTAGCTAGTTTAGCTGACGGCCTGATTGGAAACGAATGAGTGAATCAGAGATATAAAACGAGCAGTTTTTCATTTTTTTAAATTTGCTTTGTCAGCTTTAAGCACATTTATGTGTTCAGGAAAACTTTACGGAATTATAATCTCAAATACGAAAAGTCGGTCTTTAAGGTTTTTGATTGTTTTCATTCGATATCATTGGATAGGCTGCCTCTTTGTCCTTATGGATTGTGTTAAAATATGTGGTATCTGGCCTGTTTGCTCTCGATAAAACATGTTGTATCTGTCATGATGTCTCCTTGCCGTGATGACTTCCATTATAATTATCAGGTTTATTGTTCATGTTTCTTTTTCAGATAAAATTGCCATACACGAACCCATTTTAAAGATAACCCCATCACGGAACGATTTACCAGGCATATTTCGTTGTATAGTACAGAGTATATCTATATCAGTAACCTCCTTTTTCAGAAAAACTATTACACGTTTTTCTCATATCAAAATCTATCCTACTTATGTATTATATTAAACATATTTTAACATGAACCTTAGCTGAACGTTTTACGTTTTCTTACATACTCTAGTAGAGTAATGATAAAAAAGAAATGTAAGTGTTCAAAACATCTGTCCTCTTTTATGGTCTTCAAAAAACGTGTTAAGTGGAATAATTTTATCTTAAATTTCCATCTAATACAAATTACTTAAAAACTTTGCATACAGTAGAACAAACGCGAAGAATTTAAATCAAGTTGACCTGAACTGTTATTCTATTACTAGACACTATTTTTTTTCAAAAGAAATAAAAAAAATGATGACTCACAAACTGAACATCATAAATCATCAAGTTATCAGTCTGTGTCCTCCTATGTTTTAATTGATCTAATTTTTTTTCTTTTAATAACTTTTTGTGTCTTTCTATAAAAAATAATCAATTCTAAAATCATCATAATATACAATAAATATACATTAAACGTCGAAATGTATTTAAGACATACTAACTCTACATGGTTAGCAAGGCGTATTTTATTTACGTTAGTTTTACCTAATGCTTATTGATATTTCAGCACTACCAAGTACAGAGAAGTCACCTGTGAAGTTCATGGCTAAAATAATTTGTAAGGTTATCTTTATGGGTAATGACCTATATCATAGTCATCCTTAATTCAATCTATAACGTTAGGATATAAATAAGGTGTTGTCATGGATACTGGTTGAATTAATATCATTATTATCAATTCTGTCAGACAACTAATACTTACACTTTTTTTGTGATTTATCGTCATTGAAAAAGCCAGATTTACTCATTTACATATTCATTAAAGCACCGGGGTTATCTGATTTCAAAATTAGCATTTTTAAAATACCCCCTAATGGGTATTTTATATTTTATTACCCGTCCACCTTGTGAATTTTATTATAGTTCGGCATGCAAGTCACAAGTATATAAGACTCTTTCATATGTGGATATAAAGGATAGGGATTTTCTACCCGGATTCACAAAATGTTGTAAAACCCGAGGCTTGCCGAGGGTTTTACAATATTTTGTTATCCCGAGGGTATAATATCCCTATCCTTCATATCCACGTTTGAAAGAGTATTTTTTGCTCATAATTCGAAATTCAATTGCAATTTAACTACTAAGACTCTCCGCCATTTTGACATTATTCGAAAAAAAAAATCAGTGACTGCCAATCATTTCTACATGCATAATTTTGTAATATTTTCGATGCTCATTCAATTGTTTGTATCTTTTATAGTAAATACAGCATGGATTCTAAAAAAGAGTTAAAATTGTATCGAGAAAGTAGTAATTTTGTTGACGCTGTGACGTCACGAGGCTTTGTTGCATGGGTAACCATGTAATACAGCTTCAGGCGACATGAGTGTATTGCCCTAGACCAGCCAGTTTTACACGTGTAGGTATGAGAGAAAAATATACCATATATTTATATGTATGAGAAATATGTAACTAAGCGATGTATTTCGTGTTCAGTTTTTGGGTAAGAGTAAAAACCCGACCTATTAAGCTAACCATTCTTCTTTTCGTGTAAATTTTATCATAGTTCGGTAACAAGTTACTGGTGTAAAAAGATGATCCTTTCCTTCGATAAAACGCATTTCCATATGTTTTATATTATCGTCTGTATGCTTGATAGTTTACTTATAAGTTGTGAGATGTTCACATTTATATATTTTAACGTGTGTGTAAAGTTGAAAATAATGACAAATATCGGATTCTAGATCCGGTCACATTATACTGACAACGGTCGAAGCAGTCGTCCCGCTCCCTTTACTCTGAGCTCTAAGCAGGAGCAGAAACTAACACTTTTATAGACTATGGTGTGTCTCGGCCAGGGAATAGACCCAAAGATTTCCTCACAGGGGTGGGCGCTCAACCGAAGACTAAAAGTGAGGCGGTTTCAAGGGAGGCGTTAGGAAGAATAAAGTAATTTAGGAAGAATGAAAAGATAAGATCATAAATTTAGTCGCTTTTTACGATCATGCAATATGGGCATCAGGTACGCCCTACCTGCAGAGCTGGCATTTAATTAATATTTGACTCATCAATTTGCAAGACTCTTTTGGTATCGTGATGTTTTGCTTGCATGTAAGTATTTCTTTGGTGCAGTTGAACAAAACTAGGCTGATCAAAAGTTCCTATGGATCATGACTACCTAAGTCTTTTTGTTGAATTTATTGAGCTGCTTGAATTATGACAAAATACATGAAAATTATACGTTTCAGAAAAAGTCACAGAAGGTTCGAAACATAGATCTGTCATCTTGTAATTATTGTACCAGTGTCTATATCAATTAGTGCCACCGTTTGTTTGGCTGGAAACGATTTTATAGAATTGTATATATTTAGAATTTTTACCTTGACATGCAAATTGCGCCTGTAGATGATTTTCTGTTCAAAATCTTCACAGCATAGAAGAGAATATTTACAGACGTGTAAAACATCACTACAGATAATTTAACCATAATTCATCATATGATTTATGTCAGTGAAATATGTATTCAATGCCATCCTGGCTATTCATAGGGTGTTATATCAAACAAACTATTGTAGAAACACTACTAGTTCTACTACTGTAGAAGAGCTAGTGTACAGCACGATCATTCTATGAAAATATGTGTTAAATTGTGTAGTGATGGGGATTCTGATGAATAAAATATCTATTTATCAAAAGCGACAAATTAATCACACATATTTTTCTCATCTTTAACATTGACTTGGTATCTCAAATACAGCACCAGTGATAGTCAGTGTATGTACTGTACTAGGGGGGATAACTGGGGTTAGACATCATCTGAAAAAGCTCCACTTTATAGTTAATTTGATGAAACGCGACAAATTAATTTACATGCATTTTTTACCAGTACGGTTTCCAACTATTGGTAATGCGAGTGAGTGGAGGTTTATAATATTTTATGGCATTTTCTTAATATATTCTAATTTCGACAGCGAAAAGTGACAGTTAGTATGTCTATATGGCCGAAGGACAAATGCTATCTTTTCGAAATAATGATAATTGTATTTGTGAAAAACAGGTATCAATCAAAGATGTCAAAAACAAAAATAAGAAGAAAAAAAAAAGATTCTCATTGACTGGAAATTCATTGTGACACCATGATAAGACTGCTGAACAAAATGGCGCCTCCGCTGGATATTCACAATACATTTTGAGGTGAGATTCGTGAAATGTAGATTGTTGCTGATATGTGTAAATATGTCAATTCATGCAACTCATCGCGAGATTTTAATATTTGCTCGCCAAGGCTCGCAAAAAGTAAAAACTTAAAGTCTTTGCTTGAGTCGTGTCTTCAAATATCATTTCCATATCGGATGTAGATATTTCCTCTTCTATCGTCTATAGCAACAAGAAACTTTTTGGCGTCAAATCCTCATTACACGTATCACTCCATTCTGGATCAGAAACGGTGCATGTGACAAGACCAAAATATGTTTCTTTCCAAATGCTATTCCGAATTTGCATATTACAGAGTTATCTGCATTTGCGGGTAGGTATTAATTGTGACGTCATGTGTTTGCGAGCGTAACGTCATACATTTCGGAGAAACGACGTGAATTGCGTTCACAAAATAATGACGTAACAATCGTTACCTTCCCGCAAGGGAGCTAACTCTGAAATATGCAAAGACGGATACACAGACGACAATGTACATGCATAAAAGATACTTCACATACCAAATCTGTGTATCGAATTTTATCTCCTCCTCGTCCTCCTTCTCCTTTTTCTTTAGTGAACGGCAAGATGGTCTCTCTAAATAATAACACTGAGCAGAAAGCAGTTAAGACGTATTCCAAATATCTTTTATTTAATCTTGGTAAAAATTATTAATTCATGAACATGGTTTTTCTATTAAACTACAGATATAAGAGTGATACTGAACAAAATGCAAACAAGAAACATATTCAAACAAAGACCTTAACAATTACTGTACTTTTAATTCAGTCTTTTTTTCACATTTTACTCCATAAAGATTACAGTGAGGATTGATAGAATCAGTTTTGAACTGACAGAAAACATGCCCCGTTACTACCGTTTTAAGGACAGCATAACACGTGTTTGATACAAAACATACTGGCCGCTACATTCCCTCGGTTAATGTAATTATCACTATCACTTTATTTTTACTCATTATTTATTTATTTATTTATTTATTTATTTACTAGATTAGTCAGAGGACTACGAACAACCACAGGCCACCACTTCCGTCCAACACCCGAGTCCTGTATACCTATGTAACAGGTTTATGCAGTAGATACTACGTCATCTGTATCGGGGAGACACTGCTATTGTTTTGGCAATGCCAGAAGAGGGATAGCAAACAGAATGCTTATTGAAACTGACTTTCGAGCAATCGGACCTTTAAAAAAACCACTGATGCACAATTGTTTGGGTGGTTATTTTTATGTAGTTTTTTAAATTGTGAGTTTGCGTGTGTGTTTGTTTTGTTTATTTTTTATTTTAATTTCATCTATTTATTGGTGATTTGCAGTATTGGAGAGGATTATATATATATTTTTTTTAATTTGCTCAGAGACATTCGGAAATGGTTCCAAAGTTCTTTGAACTGGTGGTGTCTTTGGACACCAAACGCCGCATCGTTTTGATCTGATGTGGATACTGGACACCATATATTAAATTGTCAAGATCAATATTCAGCGATAAGATTCGAGCTGACAAAGATTGTATTTTTTTTTATTTTTTTCTAGATTTTTGTTTGTTGCATTTTTCAAACGTTTTATACAGACATTGAGAAGGGACACATACGGTACTTCTGCTATTTTTAACGTATGATGAAGATCTGTCAAAGATATTATTTATAAGATATTTGTTTTTGTTTCTTGTCAATCATCATCTTATGTGATATTTTTTATTAATGATTTCTGTAATGGTTTCGTTTTAAACAATTGGAATGATGTTTTCTCGTTTTCGAGGAAAATTGCTATGACCGCGAAAAGTTTATCCGCTAAATATTAAGAAATGATTAGATATGTCCCACGTACGTTGTTTATATACAGGAGATTCTGTCAAACCGAAAATTTTACGAAAATACCAAACCTTCACATTAGTAATTTTGTAATATTAACCAGTAATATCAGCCTTATTTTATATGCCAGGCTGAACCTATAAACATATCATTAGTTGATATACTATACATCAAATACATTTTTGCTTAATAATGCAAATATATTGTTTGTTTATTTTTATTTTTATCTTAACGATTTATATGATATTTGTATGATACTGTTTAACAAGGATAAATTAGTAGAGTGCATTATATGTAAACAATAAGAAAATGGTGACGAAGATATTGAAACATCAGTTGTATGTAATAGCATACTATTCAGAAAAAATATGACGTAATTCGAGAGAGAAAAAACAAATCTTCGCAAAGATTTTTTTTCAGATTAGCTCATGACCTAATGATGAATTTAAAGCCACATAAAACGTAGTCATATTTTACACAAACATGTCCATTTTGTGATTATAAAAATACATGTACATAAATAGAAAGCAATCACAAGCACACTACATAATGAATGATCATCTTCTTGTCAAAAGGATGCAATTGTATGGCAACGTGAAGTTAGCACCGTATTCGGGATTCGGGATTCGGGATTCCAATAACGAATCCGGTGCCAGCACCTTATTCGGGATTCAAAAATTAACTAATAAATAACAATTTCAAGACATAAAAAACACATCGAAACATAATTTCACAACCTCAAAAAAACTTATTACTTTGATAAATTGTTTTGAGTTTGAATAACGAATCCGGTGCCAGCACCGTATTCGGGATTCGGGATTCGGGATTCGAATAACGAATCCGGTGCCAGCACCTTATTCGGGATTCAAAAATTAACTAATAAATAACAATTTCAAGACATAAAAAACAGATCGAAACATAATTTCACAACCTCAAAAAAAACTTAATACTTTGATCAATGGTTTTGAGTTTGAATAACGAATCCGGTGCCAGCACCGTATTCGGGATTCGGGATTCGGGATTCCAATAACGAATCCGGTGCCAGCACCTTATTCGGGATTTCAAATATGAACTAATAAATAACAATTTCAAGACATAAAAAACACATCGAAACATAATTTCACAACCTCAAAAAAACTTAATACTTTGATCAATTGTTTTGAGTTTGAATAACGAATCCGGTGCCAGCACCGTATTCGGGATTCGGGATTCGAGATTCCAATAACGAATCCGGTGCCAGCGCCTTATTCGGGATTCAAAAATTAACTAATAAATAACAATTTCAAGACATAAAAACACATCGAAACATAATTTCACAACCTCAAAAAAACTTAATACTTTGATCAATTGTTTTGAGTTTGAATAACGAATCCGGTGCCAGCACCGTATTCGGGATTCGGGATTCGGGATTCCAATAACGAATCCGGTGCCAGCACCTTATTCGGGATTCAAAAATTAACTAATAAATAACAATTTCAAGACATAAAAAACACATCGAAACATAATTTCACAACCTCAAAAAAAACTTAATACTTTGATCAATTGTTTTGAGTTTGAATAACGAATCCGGTGCCAGCATCGTATTCGGGATTCGGGATTCCAATAACGAATCCGGTGCCAGCACCTTATTCGGGATTCAAAAATTAACTAATAAATAACAATTTCAAGACATAAAAAACACATCGAAACATAATTTCACAACCTCAAAAAAACTTAATACTTTGATCAATTGTTTTGAGTTTGAATAACGAATCCGGTGCCAGCACCGTATTCGGGATTCGGGATTCCAATAACGAATCCGGTGCCAGCACCTTATTCGGGATTCAAATATGAACTAATAAATAACAATTTCAAGACATAAAAAACAGATCGAAACATAATTTCACAACCTCAAAAAAACTTAATACTTTGATCAATTGTTTTGAGTTTGAATAACGAATCCGGTGCCAGCACCGTATTCGGGATTCGGGATTCGAGATTCCAATAACGATCCGGTGCCAGCGCCTTATTCGGGATTCAAAAATTAACTAATAAATAACAATTTCAAGACATAAAAAACAGATCGAAACATAATTTCACAACCTCAAAAAAATTTAATACTTCGATAAATTGTTTTGAGTTTGAATAACGAATCCGGTGCCAGCACCGTATTCGGGATTCGGGATTCCAATAAGAATCCGGTGCCAGCACCTTATTCGGGATTCAAATATGAACTAATAAATAACAATTTCAAGACATAAAAAACAGATCGAAACATAATTTCACAACCTCAAAAAAACTTAATACTTTGATAAATTGTTTTGAGTTTGAATAACGAATCCGGTGCCAGCACCGTATTCGGGATTCGGGATTCCAATAACGAATCCGGTGCCAGCACCTTATTCGGGATTCAAAAATTAACTAATAAATAACAATTTCAAGACATAAAAAACAGATCGAAACATAATTTCACAACCTCAAAAAAACTTAATACTTTGATCAATTGTTTTGAGTTTGAATAACGAATCCGGTGCCAGCACCGTATTCGGGATTCGGGATTCGAGATTCCAATAACGAATCCGGTGCCAGCACCTTATTCGGGATTCAAAAATTAACTAATAAATAACAATTTCAAGACATAAAAAACAGATCGAAACATAATCTCACAACCTCAAAAAAAACTTAATACTTTGATCAATTGTTTTGAGTTTGAATAACGCCAGCACCGTATTCGGGATTCAGTAAAGCGTTTGACATTATAAAACATTATTTGAATACATGAAAGACGTAAAACATCTCCTAACATCGTATTTATATATTCAGATTGAATAACGAATCCGATGCCAGCACCGTATTCGGGATTCAGGATTCGGGATTCCAATAACGAATCCGATGCCAGCACCGCATTCGGGATTCGGGATTCCAATAAAGAATCCGGTGCCAGAAACCTATTTCTCATTTAGTACAACGTATATAGACATCATTTAAACAATTGAAAGCAGTAAATCACCTCCTTATATCGTATTTCGTTATTCAGTTTGAATAACGAATCCTATGACAGCACCGTAGTCGGGATTCGGGATTCGGAATTCTAATAAGGAATCAGAAACTTATTCGTCATTTAGTAAAACGTATATAGGCATCATCTAAACACTTGAAAGCCGTAAAACGTATCCTAACATCGTATTTATATATTCAGATTGAATATATTGGATCGTATTTCGTTATTCAGTTTGATAAGCAAATCCGGTGCCAGCACCCTAATCGGGATTCGGGATTCGGGATTCCAATAAGGAATCCGATGGCCAGAAACTTATTTGTCATTTAGTAAAACGTATATAGACATAGTTTAAACACTTAAAAGCAGTAAAACACCCCCTTAGATCGTATTGCGTTATTCAGTTTGACAGCACCGTATTCGGATCGGGATTCGGGATTCGGGATTCCAATAAGGAATTTGATGACAGAAACTTATTCGTTATTTAGTAAAACGTCTACAGACATCATTTACAGACACTATATCGGATGCGCGTCCTAGCACTTACTGCCGTTCAGGATGACATATTTCTTGTCTTGCAAGCGCTTACGAGAGCGGTTGCTATCCCGAGCACGCCTCAGGTGTCATTTCTCGCCAATATCTTGTTGGCTAGGCTTTTTTTCTGTTTTAAAAAAAACCGCTCAATCGATGAACCTTACCGTTCCTGTTTGTTGACTTCATCTTCTCTTGGTCCACTCTTTTTGGGAGACTCTAGATCTTTCTTCTATTCAGAAGGGTTTGAAGGATGAATTAGTCGCTTCTGTCCTTCTTTGAGATTACAGACCGTGAAGGCCAGTTCCTCGCAGGTAACAGCGCGACCCAAGAAGAAGGCTAAAATTTCAGCTTCCCAGTCTGCTGTGTAGCCGAAGTGGAAGCCTTACTTCAAGGTCAACAATTGGAATAATCCGAGCCCTCTTGGAGATATGAAGAATCCCCCTCCTTGGTCATTCTAGACAAAGGGTTTGTTATGGTGGACTACGCACCTCCAGTCTCAAATACAGGTCCTTTTTCGCAAGATTAGGCTTCGGGATAGGAAAGGATTCTCCAACTTGGGAGGGTTTCGATCTTCCTCCTCCCGATCTGCCTGTAGGAGGTCGTCTGTCTGCCTTCCTTCCGGAGTGGAGGTAAATCAAACATAGGACTCTTGGGCTTTGTCAGTAGTTAATAAGGGGTTAGGTATTCCCCTCTTGCGGAATCCTTCTTTGTGACAAAGGCTATCTTCTTTCCACCTCCGGGGATCCGGAAAATGCACTTTTAGAGACTAAAGAGCGCGGTCGAGGAGGTACCTATGGAGGACTGCACAAACAGCAGCTTCTATTCAAGAATATTTCTGGCCCACAAAAAGTCCGGAGCTTGGTTATGATCTATATTCTGCAATGTGTGCATTTATCCAGAAATACGTTGAATCAACAGGTAGATCTTAAAGACTTTAGTAACTTTTAAGTACTAGTAAAATGAATATATATTTTAATTCAACTGCATATTTACTAATCTATTCCTACTTTCTCCTTTGCTGTATCATATATTATGGTGGGGCTTGGCCTACAGACTGGCGAAATCATGAATGTTAAGTGCAAACGAATAATCGTTTCTTTTCCTTTATGGATTGAATGTAAAAAATGAATATACCTGTATTTATAAATAATTATATACTCCATCAGTGTTGCTCATGATCTGTATATTTGTGGTTGGGTAGACACTCAGCTCTGGCAGATGTGGTCGCTCTGGGGAGATATTACATCAGACTTTTCCAGATGTTCCTCCTCACGAACCTGTAACTATTATCAGGAAATGAGAGGCTCAACAACCAGTCGGTGAAAGTGATTGCTCGGTCTATGAATATGAAGGACAATGTTTTCCGAGGGGAGTTGTCAGTTATTCAAGCCAGCTCCCACCATGACCTTGTTCACGAATGCGTGCATGATAGGTTAAGGAGCTTACCTCGATGGCCATTGTCAATCACAAGGACGTGCTCGAGATGAGAGCTGTTCTGTTGGCTCTGCAGGCTTTTCAGAAGATTTTGTATTCCAAAGTGGTTTGTGATGCTATGGGCATCTCTACAGTTGAATGTTTTGCCGAATACTCTCTCTAGGCGCCGCCAGACGGTTCTGACAGAATGGCCGCTAAATCCCTCGATCTTCGAGGGCATTTTTCAGAATGGGACAGGCCTCTTACTTCCCTGAACAACCACTAGCCAACCTCTGTTTCTCCGGTACCAGACCAAATGGTTTGGGCTGTGGAGGGATGCATGCTTATGCTTTCCCTCCATTCAACCTAGTGAGCAGGGTACTACTGAAGTTTCGGGAGCACATTTGCTCCCTCCTTCTGATAGCGCCACTGTGGCCGAAACAACCATGGTTTCCGGAACTCTGTCTGATGATGTTCCTCTGGTTCTCCCTTTACCAAGAAAGAACATCTTGTAGCCATATTATTTGACCTTAGAAAGGCATACGACACAACCTGGCAATATGGAATTATGAATTATCTCCATGATATCGGTATACGTGGTAATTTGCCAAAGTTTATTTCACATTTCATATCTGACAGGCATTTCAAAGTCCGAACGGGTTCAACCTATTCAGAAACAGAAACACAGGAGATGGGTGTCCCTCAGGGTTGTATCCTGTCTGTCAAATTTTATGGATTTAAAATTAACAGCATAACCAAATGTCTTTGCCAATCTACAGAAAGGTCTCTATTTGTGGATTATTTCTGGATATGTTACAGATAAAAAACATCCACACTATAGAACGACAATTACAACAATGTTTAGGCAAATTACAAAACTTTCTGCATGTACTTCTGTCAAAAACGAAAACCACACAATGATCCAGACCTCACACTCAATGGAATTAAAATTCCAGTAGTTGATTAAACTAAATTTCTTGGACTTACATTTGATGCGAAACTGTCATTTGTTCCACATATCAAACATCTGAAGGATAAGTGTTCGAAGTCGCTGAACAGTCTACGTGTTCTTTCTCATTCTGATTGGGGTGCAGACCGTGAAATGTTTCTGCGTATCTACCGGACACTTATTAGATCAAAATTACGGATAGAATGTCTATGGATCGGCTCGCAGCTCCTATCTACAGATGCTTTACCCTATCCAGAATCAGGGACTGCGTCTCGCACTTGGAGCTTTTCGAATAGCACCTGTGAAGAGTCTCCATGTGGAAGCTGATGAACCATCTCTAGGCGATCGACGAAAGAAATTTTCCTTACAGTATGCTGCTGAACTCAAATATAATCCTAAAACCCCGTATTTAATCTTGTTTAACCCACACACATCAAAAAATACTCATACCAACATTTGGCATAAGAATTTCAAACTTTTTGCAGGAATTAAATATAAATATCGACACCATTGACGAGTGCACCGTATCGGATGTACCACCATGGCTCATTCAGACACCTGATACCAATTTATCTCTACATGAGAGGAAAAAGTCCAGTGCATAACTCGAAGAACGGAAATCCTCCTTTTGGGGGTGCATTAGGGCTTTCCCTGATCATGTTCAGATCTACACTGACGGCTCAAAAGATGATGATAGTGTCGCAGTAGCATGCTGTACATCTATTCATTGTTCCTCTATTCGACTCCCGGATGTTGCCTCCATTTTCTCTGCGGAAGCACATGCTAACGGTCTGGCGCTTGACCATATCGAAGAACACCGCACGAATCTGTTTCGATCTGTTTTTTATGTCTCGAAATTACTATTTATTTGTTAATTTTTGAATCCCGAAAACAGTGCTGGCACCGGATTCGTTATTCGAATCCCGAATTTTATGTCTCGAAATTACTATTTATTTGTTAATTTTTGAATACCGAATACAGTGCTGGCACCGGATTCGTTATTCGAATCCCGAATACGGTGCTGGCACCGGTTTCGTTATTCAAACTGAATAACTAAATACGATCTAAGGAGTTGTTTTACAACTTTCAAATGATGTCTATATACGTTTTACTGAATCCCGAATACGGTGCTGGCACCGGATTAGTTATTCAAACTGAATAACGAAATACGATATAGGGAGTTGTTTTACGGCTTTCAAGTAAAGTACTGTATTCAAATGATGTCTATATATACGTTTTACTGAATCCCGAATAAGGTGCTGGCGCCGGATTCGTTATTCGAATCCCGAATCCCGAATGCGGTGCTGGCACCGGATTCGATATTCAAACTGAATAACGAAATACGTAGTAAGGAGGTGTTTTACAGCTTTCAAGTGTTTAAATGATATATATATACATTTTACTGAATCCCGAATAAGTTGCTGGCACCGGATTCGTTATTCGAATCCCGAATACGGTGCTGGAACCGGATTTGCTATTCAAACTGAATAACGAAATACGATGTCAGGAGATGGTTTTAACGATTTTCAAGATTTTGAAATGATGTCTATATAGGTTGTACTGAATGCCGAATTAGACGTTGGCACCGGTTTCATTATTCGAATCCCGAATCCCGAATACGGTGCTGGCACTGGATTCGTTATTAAAACTGAATACTGAAATACTATGTTCGGATGTGTTTTACGGCTTCCAAGTGTATAAATGATGTCTATATACATGTTACTGAATTCCGAATAAGGTGCTGACAGCGGATTCGTATATTGGAATCCCGAATACGGTGCTGGCACCGGATTCGTTATTTCGTTACTTTGTAGTTGTGAAATCATGTTTCGATCTGTTTTTTATATCTCGAAATTGTTATTTATTTTAATTGTTCATTTTTAAATCCCGAATAAGGTGCTGGCACCGGATTCGTTATTCGAATCCCGAATCCCGAATCCCGAATACGGTGCTGGCACCGGATTCGTTATTCAAACTGAATAACGAAATACGATCTAAGGAGGAGTTTTACTGCTTTCAAGTGTTTAAATGATGTCTATATACCTTTTACTAAATGACAAATAAGTTTCTGGAACCGGATTCTTTACTGGAATCCCGAATACGGTGCTGGCATCGGATTCGTTATTGGAATCCCGAATCCCGAATCCCCGAATACGGTGCTGGCACCGGATTCGTTATTCAATCTGAATATATAAAATTGGTGTTAGGAGATGTTTTACGGCTTTCAGGTATTCAAATAATGTCTATAAACGCTTCACTGAATCCCAAATACGGTGTTGGCACCGGATTCGTTATTCGAATCCCGAATTACAAATCACGAATCCCGAATACGATGCTGACACCGGATTCGTTATTGGAATCCCGAATCCCAAATCACGAATCCCGAATACGGTGCTGATCTAAGGAGGTGTTTTACGGCTTTAAAATCTTTCAATGATACCTATATACGTTTCACTAAATGCCGAATAAGTTTCTGATTCCTTATTGGAATTCCGAATCCCGAATACGGTGCTGGCACCGGATTCGTTATTCAAACTGAATATAGAAATACGATGTTAGGAGATGTTTTACGGCTTTCAAGTATTCAAACGATGTCTATATACGTTTTACTAAATCCCGAATAAGGTGCTGGCACCGGATTCGTTATTCGAATCCCGAATCCCGAATACGGTGCTAGCACCGGACTTGCTATTCAAACTGAATAACGAAATACGATCTAAGGAGATGTTTTACGGCTTTCAAATGTTTAAATGATGTCTGTATACGTTTTAATAAATAACGAATAAGTTTGTGTCACCGGATTCCTTATTGAAATCCCGAATCCCGAATACGGTGCTGGCACCGGATTCGTTATTGAAATCCCGAATCCCGAATCCAGAATACGGTGCTGGCACCGGATTCGTTATTCAAACTCAAAACAATTTATCGAGGTTCTAAATTTTTTTGTAGTTGTGAAATCATGTTTCAATCTGTTTATTATGTCCTGAAATTATTATTTATTAGTTAATTTTTGAATCCCGAATACGGTGCTGGCACCGGATTCGTTATTGGAATCCCGAATCCCGAATCCCGAATACGGTGCTGGCACCGGATTCGTTATTCAAACTCAAAACAATTGATCAAAGTATTAAGTTTTTTTGAGGTTGTGAAATTATGTTTCGATCTGTTTTTTATGTCTTGAAATTGTTATTTATTAGTTCATATTTGAATCCCGAATAAGGTGCTGGCACCGGATTCGTTATTGGAATCCCGAATCCCGAATCCCGAATACGGTGCTGGCACCGGATTCGTTATTCAAACTCAAAACAATTTATCAAAGTATTAAGTTTTTTTGAGGTTGTGAGATTATGTTTCGATCTGTTTTTTATGTCTTGAAATTGTTATTTATTAGTTAATTTTTGAATCCCGAATAAGGTGCTGGCACCGGATTCGTTATTGGAATCTCGAATCCCGAATCCCGAATCCCGAATACGGTGCTGGCACCGGATTCGTTATTCAAACTCAAAACAATTTATCAAAGTATTAAGTTTTTTTGAGGTTGTGAGATTATGTTTCGATCTGTTTTTTATGTTTTGAAATTGTTATTTATTAGTTAATTTTTGAATCCCGAATAAGGTGCTGGCACCGGATTCGTTATTGGAATCTCGAATCCCGAATCCCGAATACGGTGCTGGCACCGGATTCGTTATTCAAACTCAAAACAATTGATCAAAGTATTAAGTTTTTTTGAAGTTTTGAAATTATGTTTCGATCTGTTTTTTTATGTCTTGAAATTGTTATTTATTAGTTAATTTTTGAATCCCGAATAAGGTGCTGGCACCGGATTTGTTATTGGAATCTCGAATCCCGAATCCCGAATACGGTGCTGGCACCGGATTCGTTATTCAAACTCAAAACCATTGATCAAAGTATTAAGTTTTTTTGAGGTTGTGAAATTATGTTTCGATCTGTTTTTTATGTCTTGAAATTGTTATTTATTAGTAAATTTTTGAATCCCGAATAAGGTGCTGGCACCGGATTCGTTATTGGAATCCCGAATCCCGAATCCCGAATACGGTGCTGGCACCGGATTCGTTATTCAAACTCAAAACAATTGATCAAAGTATTAAGTTTTTTTGAGGTTGTGAAATTATGTTTCGATCTGTTTTTTATGTCTTGAAATTGTTATTTATTAGTTAATTTTTGAATCCCGAATAAGGTGCTGGCACCGGATTCGTTATTGGAATCCCGAATCCCGAATACGGTGCTGGCACCGGATTCGTTATTCAAACTCAAAACCATTGATCAAAGTATTAAGTTTTTTTGAGGTTGTGAGATTATGTTTCGATCTGTTTTTTATGTTTTGAAATTGTTATTTATTAGTTAATTTTTGAATCCCGAATAAGGTGCTGGCACCGGATTCGTTATTGGAATCTCGAATCCCGAATCCCGAATACGGTGCTGGCACCGGATTCGTTATTCAAACTCAAAACAATTGATCAAAGTATTAAGTTTTTTTGAGGTTTTGAAATTATGTTTCGATCTGTTTTTTTATGTCTTGAAATTGTTATTTATTAGTTAATTTTTGAATCCCGAATAAGGTGCTGGCACCGGATTCGTTATTGGAATCCCGAATCCCGAATCCCGAATACGGTGCTGGCACCGGATTCGTTATTCAAACTCAAAACAATTGATCAAAGTATTAAGTTTTTTTGAGGTTGTGAGATTATGTTTCGATCTGTTTTTTATGTCTTGAAATTGTTATTTATTAGTTAATTTTTGAATCCCGAATAAGGTGCTGGCACCGGATTCGTTATTGGAATCTCGAATCCCGGATCCCGAATACGGTGCTGGCACCGGATTCGTTATTCAAACTCAAAACAATTTATCAACGTATTAAGTTTTTTTGAGGTTGTGAGATTATGTTTCGATCTGTTTTTTATGTCTTGAAATTGTTATTTATTAGTTAATTTTTGAATCCCGAATAAGGTGCTGGCACCGGATTCGTTATTGGAATCTCGAATCCCGAATCCCGAATACGGTGCTGGCACCGGATTCGTTATTCAAACTCAAAACAATTGATCAAAGTATTAAGTTTTTTTGAAGTTTTGAAATTATGTTTCGATCTGTTTTTTTATGTCTTGAAATTGTTATTTATTAGTTAATTTTTGAATCCCGAATAAGGTGCTGGCACCGGATTCGTTATTGGAATCCCGAATCCCGAATCCCGAATACGGTGCTAACTTCACGATGCAATTGTATTACTTTTGTAGACACGGTTTCAAATTCGACGTATTACTAGAATATTAAAACTTTCGTTAGCAAAAATATGTAGTGAACGTGCCATCATATAAATCAATTTAAATTCACAAAATAACATACAGGTAATTTTATAGAACAAGTTTAGCTGTTGAGTTCGTGTGGCATTGAAACGTTCCATTTTCTCTTCCATCCATATCTATCGGTCTTATCATCACGATAAACAATGACCAGATTGTCAAATGACGATATTGGTCCTTCATCTTAAGATATCATATTTGACTTTGTAAGGTATCTTCTTTATTGTATAGTACATGTATTCATTTGACAAAGATACAAGGAGAAGTTCAGTCCGACCGATGTATGCCTTTCGTACGCTGTATTTGTTTGGCCACGTTCTATTGTTTACTTCTGTCCTTTTTCCACGAGTTTTTATACCAGTACCACCTTCCGTAAGCTCCTGAAGAAGAATGGACAAATATGATTTGAAAATTGTTATACACATTAGTGGTAAATAGAAAAAATATGATCATCATAGTTCAAATCCCTAAACATGAAAAGGAGAGAGAAAAAATGAGCTTTAATGCAATTTTAGTATTTTGGTTTTATTGCATAATTATGGTTTTCAACAAAACGTTAGTAGACTTTCAAGATGCTGATGTAACACACAGTAGCTTCACCCTTTCAGGACTGGCCAATGACAATACGTGATATATAGGTGGTGATAATGGGAAGACTATTTATATGTCAATTATCACTACATAGCAACTCTGTCCTTTTATATTTAGAGCAAATTTTTTTTTATCTAAAGATGATACTGTGATGTCAGACTCTTAAACATTTTCTGAAATAGCTTTTACTGGTTGTTAACCGATTTATGATAGAGACCATTACAAATAATAATAATAAAACACTATAACAACAATTAAATGCATAGCTACAGAAATGCATACGATGGCCAAGCTTGATTAGTAACGATTTTTGAGTATGACGCCCATGTATTTGATTCCAGAGCAAAAAACGGCAAGTGTTCAAAAATATATAGATATCAGTAGAACTTAATTAAGAACTGCTAAATAATGTGAATAAGAAAAGCAAATCCTTTTTTACTTCGTACTGTCCATATGGTGAACGATGTTGATATGATTTAGAGTCTTGCAATTAAAATTTAATCATTGCACTTTTACTTGGTGCCTAAACAAACCTTAAAACTACTGATAATCAATGTTTACATTTTATCAAACACAAAGACGCTTAACTTGTTATCGATTAAAGGGAGATAACTTTAAGTCTTTAGGGAAAATTTAAAGATAACAATACTTTGTATATATTCATTTATTATTTATTCATTAATTATTTTATCTTTTTCTATTTGTATATATATATATATATATATATATTTACATATGTCTGCTGGACACGGATGTGTCTGTCGTGTATCTCACGTGATTATATTCTATAGCCATTATATTCTTTGTTATTTATACTATGAACACTTCACCTTATATTGAGTTTGCTGCACATGTGACGTTTTTTCAGAACAACGTTTAATGAA
Organism: Argopecten irradians; assembly: GCF_041381155.1. Taxonomy (NCBI): domain Eukaryota; kingdom Metazoa; phylum Mollusca; class Bivalvia; order Pectinida; family Pectinidae; genus Argopecten; species Argopecten irradians. Next base: position 24,865,172 of record NC_091139.1, read on the forward strand.
GTTCTATGTTCTAAATATACCTTTTTTGTTTCATGCTTTAGTTCGTCGTAGTCTCGTTTTCAAACTCTAAGTTCTAATTCGTTTGCGATTCTATGCTTCAGATCTAGCTCTTTTTATTCCATGTTCTAGGTCTAGTTTCGTTGTAGATTTTTGTAGCATGCCTAGCGCTTTGCTTTAGCATTTAATAGATCCACGTTCTACTTACAGTTCTTTGTTTCTATGTAGCTAGTTCTGTGTCGTTTTTTTTTTTTTTTTTTTTTTTTTTTTGTTGGTATGTGCAATTTCAGGATTTACCTTTTATCTTGTTGTTATTAGTTATTGTTCCGACTAACTGTGTAATATGTAGTAGAATTTCAAATCTTCGGTAATGTAATGCTATCTCATTATGCCTAGTCTGTATTATTAAGGTGATTGTGATTTAGCAATCAACTGAAGAGAAGCCTTATCTATATATTGAAAATAGAAATACATAATGTAATCTGGGAGTTCCACTTAAAACACAATATGTTAATGAAATCACACTTAAATGCAAAACTGTCCCAATTACAGGCACATGTGTCGTGATGTATTACACCAAGTTTGGTTGAAAAAAACTTATTGATACATTTGCAGATATTGTTACATCTTTCGGAGTAAAATATAAGGTTTTACGATGAATATATATGTGGCATTTTTTTAATATTGACCAATCAAAACACAGCATTTACAGTGAAAATATAATTTTGGCGGGAATAAATATTTTTTGTAATATAAAATCAACAATATAATATTACGTGCATCTTTTCATTATCTCAATTGTAAATATTAACACATGTGGTACCGGGACATTTAGAGCTTACGGTATACAATATATTCAACATAATTATCATTTGTTCCCCACCCAGCGTTAAATGTGAGTTCGGCACGATACTTCGGCGCTTGTATCAAAGCGTCTTCATGTTACATTATGTTATAAGGTTACCCATTTTACATGAGCCTGAACATGAGTACACAATATGTAAAGAGCTATCAGCTAATGCTGGCTTCACGAAATCTTGACTCTGTTCGGATTTTAGAAGAAACCTTTAAGTAATATAAATTCTAATTTGACCTACCTATGTCCTTCACAGTAATAAAGATATCTAACTTAGATCACTGATTTTGAAATTTGTCAGTGTTTGGGGTGGTAATTAACTTGAAAAAATGTAGAGACGAAGCATAACTGATCAGTCCGTTTAGTAATTAACCTTGTATAAAGAATACTGTTTAAAAGAACAAAACGGATGATTTTTCTCTTGATTATTTTATAATATTGATATATCAACCTAAGTTCTACTGATCTAATATTACTTACTTTGTAAAATATTGACACTGTTTAGACAGCCTAGATGGCGATGGGACTTTCTCTTCATGTTCATGAAAATCATGAATATAGTTCCGTCAATTTCCTCTTCGTTGGTGCATCTTGGTGAAAAGTTCCGACTCATATCTAACTTGTTGTAGTTTTTTCCTACTTGGAATTGTCTGGCTATTGGACTGTTGAGAGAAAATAAACCGAGTTCTTTGACAGCGCCCATCTTTCATTTTTGGAAGATTTAACTAACTCCCAACCGTTTCCGCAATAACCACAACCTTTAGTTTTGAATATGCCTTGGGATATCCTCGACGGATGAAATAGGTCTTGTCTTGTATCCATTATTACCTTAGAATCACCTCCATAAGTATTCTTGACTTTAGTGGTCCGTTATTATCCCTTTCACTACTCAGCATCATACGGTTCACAGGATGTTTTAATGTCAGCGTCTGCCTTATTTGTCATTATTTGATGATTATCAATAAACAAGTTCCATGTGATAGTCAATAAAATAGACGCACGTTAATGAAATTTTCCAAATCCCTTTCAAGAGACCCTCATAAGTTATAGCAGACTGTAAGATAACGATTGAATCTTGTTTTATAGACATTTCAGGTAGGCCCAACCTTCTTAATCAACCAATGGAAGAGCGTCCCCCAACTTTCTTTTGATCATCAGAAACTTCGGCATCAATTATGTAGTCCAAGTAACTTCATCTAAATTCAAATTCTTCACCTGCATTCACCGGCAGGTGTCTTTAGTTGTTCTTGTTAATTGGTCTATGAAACAAGGTTGGTAAAACAAATACACGTACTTGAGGAATCGTAATGATTTGCTTGAACGAAATTGAAATTATTAATAATCATTTTTTTTTACAAAATAATTGTTGTGAATCTATGGGTGTCAGTCTATTGTTAGAAATTTCCGTTAAAAATTATACGTGGATAACATCTAACTTTTTAATAAATATATCAAAGATCATTTTATCATTTTAACCGCTGGACCAGTAACGTCAAGATGGCGGTCAAGAAATATACAGTATACCCTAATGTGGAAAATGCAACCGAGGACAAAATTACAAAAAGCAACAAATGTAGAATGCATCATTTGATTATGAACTTTTTTGACTTTCGAGTATCGACGCATTTTTCGAAGCATGAATTACAACATCTGTATTTAACACTGCTTAAGTATGTTTAAACAATGTGTACAGGGTACATTTAAGTAGATGTCGCCCTTCATTTGCCCTTCATTACACAATGAACAAATTAGCTAATGTAGTAAAGTAAGCAATCTTCCTGCCTGTTGCATTATTCTTGTACTGCTAACATGGTGATATCATTTTCTTTTTCCTCAAGATGTCAATGACTTTTTGAAATATGACTAGTTCCTGATGATTGATATAAACCAGTAATATAGCAAATTTAAAAAATCTTCTTATTACGTAAAAATGATCAATTTTTATAGTGCGTAATGAAAGCTCTTTTGCAGTTATCTCTCACAAAAACTTAAAGCGGATACCATTTTGTTAAAGAACACCTTGAACCGAGATAAAAACACTTTTTTATTCTATAACATGGGTTTTCGTTCTCTTAGATACCCAGTGTGTTTAACAAATGGTGAGGCCTATAAAACAGTTTCGAGCAGCACGACTAATGAATTTACACACACAAATTAATCTAGGTACATTGTTTTGATGCATACAAAGAAAGCTAAATCCGACACTGTTTAGAATATTATTTACATAATTCATCGATTTGAATTCCATTTGTTCTGATACAAGAAAAGCATGTTCATTTCCCAGAGAACTGGATATTTCGCTTTTATTTGATATCACAGAAACCAAAACTTAATAACCCTGTTACGTTTGAAAAATAAAAACTCAAAAATTAGATATTTAAATTTTAGAATTTCTAATATGAAACTTCCGGTAGACAATGGAAAGAGGATTGTGCATAGTTGTTATGATGGCATGACAAAACTGCCATAGTACATATATAGCAATAGCTTATAGCAAGCTTCATTCTTTATTATGAACTTCGTGGAATTCTGCACATGATCCAGTGCGTTATTACATAAACACAGCAAACATTTTAAAGTTATATATGCCGTAACTGGGGGAAATTTTGTCGTGTTCTTTTTTCTTCATTATCTTTTGAAAGCAATAAGGGTTGGTTGAAGAATTAGGCCGTGAAAATCAATCAAATGGCTTCAGATACCTTATCAACGTTAGTTGTAATACGGAGGTTAATAACTGTAAAATTATTGTTTTCACTAAATGATGCAGAAATATTTTTACAATTACTAATACCACTGTAAAAATGTGAAATTAAATTGTAGATCACAACTTGTCCTCGTGGTACTCATTTCACTTCCCTATAAATGTAAATATAGTGGTTTTTGGCAGTACTGCCAAAAATCGATTTCTGCTCTTATTTGTACTTTTAAAATTAAAACCAATGCATTGAAAGTACTGTAATTCCCATAATGTTGGTAACTTTTGGTGATGAATAACACATTAAAAGCTTATCTTGATTCGTTAGTATGAAAATTACAGCACATAAAACTTTAGATTAACTATATGAATAAACATCAAATTAATTTAATAGTAACAATATCATATTTAGATCTTCATAAATAGCAAACAATTTCTTTTTTACCACATAGTAGATTAAACTTCATTATTTAGTTTGTCCATTGGTATATGAACATAAATGATTAATCAGATCTCATAGGCTGGTATATATACCTAATGTAATTAAGTAAATCTATGGTTGTATATGTAAAACATATACAGATACTTAATACTGATGTCCCTGCTCTAATTACTGTAGCCGGTGTCCTTATAATATTTTATCAAGGTTAAAACAAACTTGTCCGATTACTGTTTAAATGTAATTCCTAACCATCACTCATATTTAGACAGAATATTTAGTGTCCCGTGTTCTTGTGGTATTTTCTTTTATCAATAATCCCCACTGTCTTGCACGTTGAACCCTGCCAATTTGAATAGTTTCAGCTATCGCTTCATTCTTGAATGGAAAACGCCTGGTTAAGCAAAATGCAAATGACAAGCAAAGGTTGTGCATACATTTTGATATAAAGAAAATCGTGTCATGTGTTTGAAACCATCCACCCAGATAGGGAAGATGTGTGAGGGCAATTAGTACACAACAGTTGGGTAGATTAGATATTAAATGGCGGTGTAGAGGACTTCTTCACATGTGTGCACCATTTATTCTAACAGTAAATTAAAACTTTCGGACTTAAACAATAGGTAATAAGCAGGCTAAAACAAGGTACATATAGTGTATATATTGTATATAAGGTATAGAACTTGATGTGCACAATATTTCATTAGTTCAAGTTTTTGAGTTTGGCGCAAATATACTTATGATTATGTACAGACAATAGATTTAGTTGGTCAAGAAGCTTTGCTTCAAATAGACCGAAATCTGGTATATCTGGCATATAATAGTATAAAAAATTGTCCTTTTTATAAGAAAATGAAAATGTGATTTCTAATCGTTTAATCCGTAGGGTTTTCTGACCAACCACCACATATACCGTATACTGAATAGCTGGTCAGGTTTGACATAAAAACAAATCTGAACTAAAAGTCATAATCCCTAGAATAAAGGTTAACAAGCATTCTCTGTAGTGTTATGGTGACGAATCGATGAAAAGCTGAATAAATTAATTGGCTTATAATATACAAAGTATATAGTTTGTATTTCCTTAAAAATTATATTTGTTATGGTGACCTTTATGTGCTTCATTGTATAGTATCAAATATCTGTGGCAAAAATGTAATATTAATATCGACCATATACTATTAGTTACACATGTACTACCGTATTACGGTATTCCGTAGCAACTTATTTATATAAACTGTATTCACGAGGAAATACAATATACTGTAGTTCCGCAAGAACTTCTTGCTGTTTTCAGTGGGTGAACTTAGTTTATTATCCCTCTAGAGCACGTGTTTGTGAACACATTTGCCTTCTATATTGAAGTCCAACGGTTTTCATTTATGAACGTCAACGACATATTATAGGTCTGTTTCTATAATTTACTAAAAAATACTCAATTTAATAAAAAAATTCTTTCTTTCTTTTTATTTATTTTTTGCTTTTATCTATTGGTAGTTAATGGAGACTAGCCTTTCTAGTAGATTTCTAAAGTTATCTCTCTTTTCTAAGACAAAATTGGAGAACTTTGATTATTGTATGTATAAAGTTACATTGTATCAAGGGAAATAACTCTCAAAACACTTTTGAATCCAACAAGTCTTAGCAAACACGTTGATTCCATTTGCCGACTCGCCCACCGTGTAATATTATAGATAGTGTAATTGGTTGTGTAATTTCAGTCATCCTTAATGCTTTAATGACTGCCTTATCGATATCCAGAGGAATTGAAGTTAAACGTCGCTCTCCTTGTCACCTTCGTATAGTGAAAGTACCACCTGGAGTATCGATGACGTACGTGGAGTATGGTCGTAACTGCAACTACGTAGCTCTGTGCAACGGATGGAGGTTTTAGCATTGTACATATACGAAATATATGGAAGTGGAAAAATCATCAGAATTGTTATTTCTAATTTGAAAAAATATATTGCGAATAAGATGAACATGGATCTGGCACCAAGCAAAGCCTATTAGCCCTCTCTAAACAAATCCGGTACGGTACAATTATCATTAAAATATTTTAACATTTGATATCAAATCTTGAATGAATATTATGTTATTGTATCTCCCCAACCTATCACCGTAGGAAAAAATCATTATTTAACAAAATCCCGGAATTTTAGAAAGTGTCACATATTAAGTAAGAATTACGAAGTCAAATTAATGAAAATTGTATTAAAACTCTTGCTTTGTTAAAGTGGTTAATGGTTTTATTGATATTTGGCTTTACTTATCTTCCTTCCAAAACTGTTAGCTTTAAGAACTTGTATATGAATAAAAACGAAGTTTTAACAAAACGTATTAAACTTGATCAGACTAGCCTAGTTTGAAGATTTGAGCCGGACTTGAGACGGACTTGAGCTCATTTTCAACACCTTCTCATCCTGTGCATCTGTAAAAATCGATTTATTGTTTCTATCTTTTTCATCGTCGCATTGAAATTTTTAATACATATATTTTGTTTGCATGCCTTATTTTTCATCTTGATACATTAAATCATTTAGAAAAAAACTACGAAATGAGCAAAGGTGATAAATTTTATTAATGCATGATAATATATAATATATATTGCAATTTTATCTATGATAACATGAAAACATTCATTCTCAATTGAATAAGAAGCCATACATGTACATTTATTTTTCATATAACTTAACTTGTGACTTAAAACACGTAATATCGTACCAATAACCGCAACGAAACGATTATATTCATGCAGTCTATGTAGTAAACATACATTACATTCAAAGATACCCCAAACATTCAAATAAGATAATGAAATATTGATAAGTATCAACACGAAATCGTTCAAGTAGAATCACAGGCGATATGCAAGAATGTATTCAACGCATTCATGTACATTCTTCTGATGACATTTTAGCTATTGTTCTTCATTTGATTAACATTACAGTAGATATGCATACATAATGTTAGCGTCCATATTTTAGTAATCGCTTTTGCACAACATGGATCGATTAATTATGATGCCGTCAATAATATTTTGTGGATATATCAAAATATGAATACTTAGGAATACCCAAAAAAGACACGTTTTAGCATATTTATTCTTTGGTGCGATCAATATGGTTGCAACATTCAGATACATACGAAGATCAATCTCATTCTTTCACCTACAGTTTTATAATCGATCCTAATAACTCATCCACTTCTCTCTTATTTCAACACCTAACACACACTTAGTAAATGATATTTAAATAATTTATAAACAGACATATCAAGATTATAAAATTCAGCACTTATATCACAGACAGGCATTCTATCAATACTCTTTACACTTTTTCATTTCATCATTCTCAAGTACAATACAGTCATTTTACAAACCAAAACTCACATAGTTTTATCATACACACAATCTGGTGATGTTTTTAAAACTGTCCTAATTTTCTGATGTCTAGAATATACATGATGTAAACGTATGTAATTCCAAATGGATTGAATATTTAATAGCGTAATTACGAAACAAATTAATTAATTTCCTTGACGATAGGATTATCCAATTAATAGGCAACAGATGTAAAAATAATGCACGCTGATAATATTACATCAAATAAACTGACCTTGGAGATTTTTTTAATCCGTAAAATTACATGTATTAGTTGGGGTTTTTTAAGTTCTAATTATGATATACGCTTGATGAACAACTACATTTCATCCCAATCAGTTCTTATATAATTATGTCACTTAAGTTTAGACGACCAAAGAGGCATCTTAACGAATGTTATCGGAATGTTATTCCAAGTCAGACTGGTCCATATAATAGGGTTTTAATTTCTGTAGTCTACTTTTATTATCATACTAACATCTCCATCTCATACCAAGCCTCCTTTCCTGGAAAAAAAAGGAACGTGATTATTTCAAAGGACGTATTCACACATTCACCTTATAATAGAACATATTTACACATTAACCCTATGAAGGAGCACAGCATAATACTGTATAAAAATATATCACCGTTAGATTGCAATATTTCAATCAATTAGATTCAATTAAGATATTTTATATTATCGGTTACCACACACAAAGCCGATTATTTTCGGGAGAAATTGCTATGATCGCGAAAATTCAAAATATTGGGTAATGGCTGAAATTTATAAAACACTGAAAGCCATATTGCAACAATTTGAACTGTTAAAATTCTTCTTTTTGACCCGTGTAATTAAATAATCGACTCAATTCCAATCACCTATTCAATCGAATTCGTTGACGATAACGGGGGAGAAAAAAATATGAGTATTTTAATAAAAATATGCAACTGTCGCGAGATTAAATAATATCTATTTACGTGAAAAACTGTAAATAAAAGGAATAGATTCGCCGAGGTTACATAATGTACACGTTCTCCATTGTCATTATAGCATCAAAAGCTCAACAAAATAAATATCTATTCCTTTTATAGTATACCATAATCTTGATTTGGCAGTATAAAACATCATCATGGTATTATTGTTAGATTGTATACCATAGTATTGAAAATGATACACACAATAATATCTTGACCGACGAATAGTTTTGTCCAAACCAAAGACGTATTTTAGGGATGCTTGATATCAAATACAGAAAATAGGTAAGATATAGTGATATACATGATCTAACGTTTATAACAATGCCAGCAGGTGACCTACCATGGACGATATTGGACTTGCACTTGAAGGTAAAGCCTGCCCGAGTGTAGAGAGGGATCAGCTTGGAGTGGGCGATCAGTAGGATACGTTTAACGTCATTCTCGGTTGTCTTCATGGCGTCAGTGTACCAGTCAAGTAATCTAGATGCAATTCCCTGCCGAAAGAGAGAAACCAATATCCATATCATTCGGAATGACTGTCATTTTCTGAAAGTCAATTGCGTCAAAAAACCTTCAAGATAATTATTCAATAATATTTGATACACATCATACATACGACATATTATAGCATTTCCTTAATACTTTTGCTTTATTTATTACAACCAACAAAATATTGCAGTTGAAAGGGAGAACCTACCTGTCGCCGCCGGAGCTCAGCCACACACACACCATGGATACATACACTTTCTGTCGAAGAAACAGAGAAATATGATACAAAATTAAAACATTATTATATATATAGGTATTAACATTATGCATGTGCATGTTTCTAATATATCTACTATACTAATAAGCATGCGTGAGGCAGAGAAGAGAGCGAATCTACAGTATGATACAACACAATGAATTGTAGGCGATTCATTTTGACAACATGTAATACCAAAGTTAAGCTATTTAAAACGACGGAAAAGAAAATCATCCAGATAGAATTAGACTGATATTATGCTTAAAAATCATGAAGAGGATGCCCTTAAAACCACATGTAGTTTGAAAGAGCAAATCATTCTACAACACATTAGTGGTGAAGAGATAAGTTTCATTTTGTTTCATTATTATTTCATTTTAGCCAGTCAATAAAAATCTGGCAAGGTTACACAGTATCAAACTCAACAGTATTGGAGTCGGACAACCAAATACGTAACCGCGAGCTATTGTAAATAATTAATTCGGTCCAGCTTTGTTTAAATCGCTTTCACAAGAATTATAGCGATTAGATGGGATAAAATTGTCTGTAATTACTGTTCACTTGTATCATGATCTTTGTTTGGCAGTCTTTGTTTGGGCTGCATCAAATGTTCTAGCTTTCTCCATTTGCAGACATCAAACGTTTTTTTTTATAAATCTTCAGAGATCTCTGCGGTTCAAGATAATTAACCGCATTGCAGGATGACGAACGACATCTGACTTCATAACAAGTGAAGAGTAAATCGATACAAAATGACCAGTAATTAAGGCGACATATTGTTACATCGCCCCGAGGGCTGGTAGTAACTAGGTCCAATGTCATACTGTTTGGAAGTACTATCAAATATGTGATTATCGACATATCATAAAAACAGATGATGAAATCATAGGGTATCATTCTCGTTTCATGTTACAGCCAAAAGTCGGGAATGTCGACGACTTTTAACACAGATACGTTCTTTACATATATTATCAATTGATACACTTTTTCAGATTGCGCCCGAAACTGTTTCACGTCCCCAGTAAAACTATATAGTGTTGATAAGATTGTTTCAACAATATCTTATAAGACTTTCACGAAATTAATCTGTAGTTCGTCATTTTATAATTTCAAAATATATCAAGGTCATATGTAGCCTGAATGAAATTACTATACAAAAGCGATAAATCATTAGTTATGTAATGATACTGAATGATTCATTCAAATAAGATGATTTTTTTCAATGCAGAGATTTTCTAGTTACCTAATCCACACGTTACTACCAATATTTATCCCTTGCACCAAATTCTATTGTGTGAAATATTGGCATGTGCGTTATTTTTATTATCTGACCTACTTATATGATACATTCTCTTTCGTATTTACCTCCATTGGGAATATGCATATTCATAGCCGCATGAGTGAGGTTCGGCTCATGGAAGCGGGTCCCAGATATAAACTGCACAACAGAAAGAAATCGTTGGTAAACTAAATGTGACATAAATCAATAAAGTAGATATAAATAATACAATTTCTATCCAACTAGATGCTTAATGAGAAATAATTAATCTTACTTTAAATTCCTTTTAAACAACCTTTCCTTTATAATCACGCTACATATATGTAGTTTTCACAATGTGTTTCGTGAGAAACTCGATATTTAATTTTCATTTCACATAGCTAAGGCATTACTCCGCTGCCATGCTTAAATCAGGGCATTGTTTAATAGCGAGGTGACGCCTAGGTGAGTTTCTATCAGTTTGGTATGTGTTCCGTTTTACAAACTACAAGTTGGTTCTGGCATACGTTTTATCCAGTCTCCGATCAAACATGTATTCTATACTTTGAATGCCCTCACTGACAATTGTCACCGTTGATCAAAAGCCTTCGAATTGTTTATTACACGCAATTTCCACTAAAAATACCACTATTTGTCTGTCTTGTCTTTGTTTCTCAAACCGAATACTTTTCATTGTTATTTCATTGTTATCTGGTAATTAGGCTTAATTTATTTTCACGACCCCCGTGACTCCTTCTATATTGAAGCAAACACTGTGATCGTTAGCACGCGCGGTGTCAACACAGAGACAGATATGTAGCAATAGATAAAGAGACACCTTGTCACGCGATCCGACTCCTGTCTTTATTTAATCTTTATCTAACGGTTCTATATAGATTTAGAACAGATAAGTCAATGGCCTGTCATTTTGATAGAGAATAATCACTCCAGAATTCCAATGTATACATTTGTATTTCCACAACAATCCTCAAATCTTGTCAATCGCGTAAGGTCCCTTATCCAGTTTACTCTGGTTTGTGTCTTTGTTTTTACGGAACAAGTTATATAAAGCATAGAATATATGGTCGATACGTACACTTAAATGAAATATTTGAGGACAGTAAATGCGTACACTATTGGTTTTTTTAAAGGCTATTCTGCCTGGCAGCTATAATTCGAGTCTTCTATAAAAATAAATGCGCTATTTCTTGTTCCCGCAACATACCTAAGTGATGCAATATATTGGAATATATGTTAAAAAATGCGTTTAATTACGTGGTTACGAAATTAATGCGTAATACCTCAAATAAATAAGTACTATCATTCTACTAAAACATGTCACTGGGTGATTCAATTTCACAACATTTGATATAAGTATTCAATTCTAAAGCATCGCGCGCTTCAACTTGAGGAGTATGTACATATTGTAATCATTCGTCAGTCAGACTGATTAGGTACATTGTCCAATTACCTTTTTATTATTATATTGACTCAATGTTTAACATTAAGTTTGGAACAAACTGTATACTGAAAATATATATCTCAAAATCTGAATCGCCCTGTCAATTTCACATTCAAACCCCCATATCCAAAACATTTCCTATATAATCAATGGTAATTTATCCTCATTTCATAGTTACATCTAAATTCTGACAAACATCCCTCTTTAATTATTGTATACATGAAATATGTTTATCCTAGAAAATGAAACACTTCAATACACATATAGTGAAATCAATAAGGTGATCGTTTATATAAAACACTAATAGATGTTTCAATAGGGAATACATTCAGTCAGACAGTAATTTAATGTGACATTTCAATAATCGTTTTATATCCCTTTCTCCCAATGTTGGTGAATTTTGTGAATGAATAGCATATTCAAAGTTCTTCATGAGCCATCAGTATGTAACTTTTAATGTATTCTTCTTTTTTGTTTCCACATCCTTTTACACTCATTATTTCTGTTGCTGAAATTCATTAAAAACTAAAGTTTATTATTTAAACAGACCTTTATTAGAGAACAGAGCATAGTAAATCGAAAAACAGACCATACTGTAGGCCTTTTAACAATTGGTTTGGCATCATTTACTTCTAAAACCGTTAATGGCAATCATATCCACAGCTTATTGGTATTTTCGATACAGATGAACGATATCAATTCAAAACCACCCTCCTGTGACATGTGCCACCATTCTGGGTTCTATGTTTAATTTATGATGTGTATAACAGATGTATGAAATATTTACAAAGTACACACGGTCCATAGTTGATCGTTACAATACAGAACTAGAGAAATCGATAAATACCAAATGGTCATGTTCTATATACCGGAATAAGATTCGTTATTATCATTGCGCTTCAAAGTAATTACACATTATATAGATATACTGGTTTTGTCTTGTGCCCTAGACACTATATATTAATAGTTATAGAAACTTGTTTGTTTCTCTCAGTGTAATTTACACAGCTCTCACATTTTATTCAATAGACCCATTGAATAAGGACCAAATAGCTAAAGTACTATTCTAAGAGGAACTAAAAATCTTGATCGATGATTTCTTATTAGGAAGTCCAACTTTCACTCACATTTACCTGAATTCTGGTAGTCCTCAAATAAGACGATTTTCAACAGGTTTTGCAGTTGTAAGGTAAAGATCAAACAAAATACAGCAAAGGCTATTTTATGGGAGAGGACATATGTCTGTTATAGCATTATCGAATCGCAACTTGCATCGCATGACATACCCCAACAAGTTCTCCTTTATCGAAGTACCCGACTGTAAGTTCTGGAGCCTCGCTATGGCGGTACATCATCGTGTCAAACGTCGCCGCCTCATCTTCAGGAAACCCTAATAACAGAACAAAGGAGCAATTACATGTATGACGTCATGACATCAAATGGTGTTCTCTAAAAATCGTGAGTTCTCGAATGATACAGTTTGTATGTTGCATCCCTATCAGAAATAAGATTCGTGTAAATACAACTATGTACAATTTTAATGATGTTTTGTTTTTGTTTTTGGGTTCGTTTTTTATATAAAGACTACAAAATATTATTTAACTTATAAGACTCTTTGTCAATGCCTTTCTTGTATTTTCTTTTCTTTCGTTGTATAGGATAGTGTGACATTATTTTATCTAAATAAGACATAGTTTTTCAAACCATTTCTATATCAAAAAATAAATTAATAAATTCTTAAGTTCTTCATATAAAAAAGCATACTGTCAAATACGTCACGCAAAAGGAAATGATATCTCAACAAACTTTCCACACCCTTTATTGTTGTCATTTTGGAATTTGCATCATAAGAATCATGAAAATTACATGTACAGTTGGATGAAATACGTTTGAATTCCGATTTTTACCTTTTTTGACAACCGTAAAAGCTTGGCAACATCAAAACGGAATCAATGAACGTTACAAATCCTGTCCTTAGATCAGAATATACATTATGTAATACTACCCACTTCAAGAGTAAATGCTACTCCCGTTTGATGTTTTCTATTTTACTGTTACATACAATGTTTACGCTCTGTAAACACAATAAATCCAGTACAGCTTTGAAAAAGGTCGTAAATAACTAAAAGGCAAACAGGATAAATAACAGAAAATCTTTAGTCAAACAGTCGATGAATACCATATGCAAACATTTTCTACCTGTAGTCAACACATTCGCCGTTAAAAGCATAATACCCTTATAATCGTTTTTCTGCATGTACAAGAGTGTGCCGTATCATATTACCATATGGAATGAAACATTAATAACATTTTTGCCGCTGAAGTACTGATTGTATGCATTAATAACATCGACTGGAAAATGTCGCTCAAATGCAAATTGCTAATGTGTTTGAATTCCATGTGGTCGATTGAATCCATTATTCGCGTTCCGAATGATTTTGTTGTTCGGGTTCTCCGTGCTCTATTGTTAGGTCAGTACTAGACCGTTTGATAACTTTCGATTGCCAGTCTCTCCGGATTTCTAACTTGACCGACTATTAGGTTACCGGGAGTGAATCATTGTTTGTTGTTTACTTTTAACTTAGCGCCTACAATTAGCTAATAAGAACGCGATATTTATCTTATAGACACGATCATACATTGATATGTGTGAAAATCACAAAATGTAATTGGACTCCTTTGTCGAGTAGATAGTTCGCACTTGATGTCTATATCGAAAACAAACACTGGCTACTTAACATTACAGCACCTTTGTAATTAAAACTGGTCCGGTATGAGAACTTTTCGGCGGATGAATGGTCTCGAAATAATTTAACTTCTACAGTTCTGTCAGGTATTTAAAGAAATGTCTCAGTATAATGTGCTTTCCAGACACTTAAAACTATACAATTAAACAAATTTTCACTCCGGCACTATAATGCATTATGCCGAGTTTGAAGCCGCTGAGACAGGTGAGTATCTACCAATAATCTTTGGCACCAATATTAATGGTAACAGCCCCTAGAGAGCATGAATAAGAAAGTGAACTTTAGTCGTCGAAAATGTGACGATAGTACACGACATGTTATTGTCGTTAAAATGTTAATCGTGGACAAATTGAAAAGCAATGCAGTCCTTTCTATGATACATCCTTTATGCTACATACTACGTTATAGAGCAGATAAGATACTTTACAGTGATAATAATTATGCATACATAAGCAAAATATAACCTTATCTGGCATAACTTTTTTTTACATCAATGATAATACTTGTGGTTATTTGTTAGCCGATGTGCTAACATTTGGTACATCAAATGATATCTCCATTTCGTTTCACAGATGATGATTGCACTGCATTTCACATTACAACCTGATTATACACGAGGTATTTTCAATAATAACACAGTAAGCATGTCTGAGCACAATGAAATATGTGAGGTACCGGTTATGAGTAAGGTAACTAAATACCTGTGAAGTTTCCAGGTGAGTTCTCGCACCTGTATTTTTAAATTGATTTTTGTAAGGTAGCTGATTTGAAATCTGGATAAGAGTATGCTTAGCTCTTCGTGCAAACATGTTCAAATCAGACTTTAAAACATTGTAAATTTAGAGATAATTCGTAAATCGATGTGTCCTTTTAACACGATCTCTGGACAAACAGGAAAAATAAACATGGAAATGCTGGTAAATTGATCGACAGATCCCTAAAAGGGACCTTTGCTCTAAGGCCAACCATGGTACTCTATAAAAGGTCGGGAGGTCTATAAAGGGCCTATAGGCACACTTTGGTAATCATCATAATCTATCAATCTATCAAAGACTGGTAGTTCTTTAAAATGGACTGAGGTATACGTTAGACCATTCGAATGCACTCCCAACTGCCTAAACGTCCCTTGTTTGTGACCTAGATACTGAGAGGCACGTCTAGTACTTTATCAAAGTCTGATAGTTTTTGTATGAGACCAATGTACTTGTGGGTACTATAGTATTCCTAATGCTTTCTTCAAAGCCTTCAAGTCCCTGTAAGGTTATTGTAAGCAATCCTAGAATACTCTACCAAAGGTCTAAGGATCCCTGTAATGGACCTAATTGTTGATGACTAGTCCTGGCACTCTATCAAAGGTCAGTTATTCCATATTGGGGACAAAGATACGTGTAGGAAATGCTGGTGTTCTCTTCAGATACCAACAACCGGGTCCCTGTCAGGGGCTAAATGTAGCCGCTAACAGACAACCTACACTCCCAAGACCAACAAGTCTATTCAGGACCTAGGTACTGTAGGCAATATTCGTGCGCCAAAGAGGATCTGGGTATCTCTGAAAGAAACCTAATTAGTTGTGGGAATAGCTGGCTCCCTATCTAAGGCCGATGGATCCCTGTTAGGGACTACGCTGATACACTGGTATTTGTTATGACTGTACGTCGCGGATTAAACGTAAAGATAACATTCTTTAACATAGATAGCAAGGAATTTAGTGTGAATACATTGACGAATTATAATCCTAAAACACATATCCTTCACATCTCCTATCTTTGAAGCTTTCTCTTTGTTGGTGTATGATTAATTCACTTTAAACAAGTTTTGGTACAATTTATCTTTCAGCTACAAAGGACGCAAATGTTTATCTCAAAATATAGTGTCAAAATGACACTCTATTTCCACACGTGTGTCCGTTATATTAAGCTTCCTGTACCAGTAACTTTCCATAAAAAGACAATTTTCATTTCCTGTTCTTACAATTAAAACAATGATATTCATACACTTTTACACAGTATGAGAGCAACCCTAGTTTGTGTAAAACTTCTATTGTGATAGGACTGGGGTCAGTTTCACGAACATTCCTTAAGTTTACGGAATTCCTTGACTTACGATTTCACATGGGAAATCATTACAAAAGTTAAGGAAAGTTCCTTTTTCCTTGCTCATTGTTCTTGAAACTTGCTCCTGGAAACGTTCCTTAACACCAATCCTCCAGTGGAAATTTGAAAAATGTATTTATTTCTTGATTGTCATTCCTTTTGTTTTATCTTAATTTTCGTTCACTATGTTAACAGATGCTGATCCTAGAAATGCTTGAAGACCAGTTATCACCCATGGCATCACACTGTGCTGGTGGATTTGCCATATATGCTTTATTTATAATGCATGTTATCGAAATAAGATCAGATTTTTATCTTTTGATAGTGAAGTTACCTGAACCTTTTGTAACCTTAACAGTACGTTAACACGCATCGCTTCAACTAAAATAGCATGTATTGGGAATTGGCGCTTTAGATAATATACATAAAGGCTTCAGTTCCATTGCATCTAAAGCCCTAGCAATGTCATGTAGTGATGGCATCCCTCATACGCTTTAAAAGTTGTAGTAGGAGACTGGACCTACTGTCTATTTTCAGGGCTATGTCGAAGACAATGCAAACAGGACGTCCCTTTCCAATTGTTCGATTGTACTCATCATTCAGTAACCAGTTAGTACAACTTACATATGTGTTCTTCTTATAAAGAACACAATTCCATCGATGCCGATGATTGTATTGTGCGGATTGGCAGAGGCGTGATTGTGGGAAAAAAAGAGTGAAGTTATTTGCAGTGATCGTGAAGGTGCATGTTATTTTATTTTTATTTTTTATTTTCTTTTAGTGACAGTTATAAGATAAAAATATGATAGAAATTTTAGGGAGTGGGGTTTAGGTCTTCAAGTTCTGTTTTTTGGATATGTGACTTGAAGGCCTCTAGTGTAGTGCTTTGTACTGTAGCCACCGGTAGGATGTTCCATTGTTTAATTGTGTGTGGAAAAAATGAGTGTTTGAATATGTCTTTGGTGGCAGCTATATGTCTATATGTGAATGGGTGTGATTGTCTAGTCCTGAAGTCTGTCAGATTAAGAATTTGACTATAGTTTATTGCCACATGATGGTGTATGATTTTATAAAATAAAATTAAACGTGTTCTTGTTCTGCGTGTTTGTAGTGAGGTCCAGTTGAGATTTTCCATCATGTCTTGTACTGACTGAACTTGTGTTGTGGTATCTGCTTGTTGTGTAGCGTGCTGCTCTGCGTTGTGTTTTTTCGATTTGCATGATTTGATTTGTCTGGTGGGTGTCCCATACGGAGGAGCAGTACTCCAGTTTGAGTCTGACTATGGCTTTGTACACATGTTCTTTTATATGTTATGAGTTTATCTGTTCAGATAGTAATATGAAGATATAAAGGCAATCAAATTTAATGCATTGTGCATCTATATGTGACTTTCGATAAATCGATGCACTGTTTATGTATCTTGTAAAAATCAACCAAATCATCATGGGCGCTAACAGTAGAATGTCAACCTATTTTTTTGTTGTTGTTGTTGTTGTTGGTTGTTGTTGTTGTTGTTGTTTGGTTTGGGTTTTTTCAGTGTGTGAATAGCGTACTAATGTTAAAAGTGAGCCTGTGTTAAAGGAGGTATTCTGAAGGTGATATTGACTAAGAAATGAATTTGCTTAATTATGATGCTCTACCTACAGGGAAGTTAACTTTTGTAATTCGGCTACTTTCACGACACTTGCACTTTATAGGTATGTCATCTTAATATCATGGCCCAATTACTTATCTTTCAAGGACATTTTTCATTGACCAAATGCATGTTTCCTTCGTGGTTTTTCATAGACACAGTCAAAGGATATTTTACATTAATTGACATTTCGTAGCTCTAATACTATCAACTACAGGAAGAAGTTATGTAAGCCACTTGTTAGGAACTATACGGTAGTACATGGGATAGTGATAAAATCATTAGGGCTAGATCAGATTTACGAGCTACTCCACTTAAAGTAATATATAGACTGGTCGCGGAGTCCTGTTGTAATTATTGAGGTTTTAGTGGGGACTGGCTCTCGATCTGCTCTCACCTGTTGCATAACAAATATGGGTTATTAGTGTGTAAATCACCTTAATGCAGTACATGTTGATACAGTGGCGGGTTGTGTCAATATTCCATTTAAAGTGGACTACTTTCACCAGGCGGTACAAATGGTAGGGGTTTAGTGGCCTTATAAGGATAACCCTACACCGAATAGGGATAAGCAGAACACCTGGTTTAAATAGGAAGACTAGTAATATAAGCTTCTATGTCTCCTAACAATACTTGCTCAAAAGACCAAGACTACTAGAAATTGATTTCTCGTCGCTCTGCCATATCGATACTCTTTAAAAGACTAAAACTACTAGAAAACCATTTCTTGTCATTTACAACAATAGTGTGATCTATGATTTTGTTTGTGTGTTTTGTTTATCAATAGTTACAAATATTCGCAATGCTAGAAATCAAACTATGGCGTGGTCTGGTTTTTTTGCTCTGAAGTTACACATCAACCTATCGCTCTTCCGTGGTCCATGTCAATGACGTGATCTTTGATCACCCAATACTGTCTTTGTTGATACATTTCTGATTCTTTCTAAAATGAGTCATCGATTCAATGTGTTAAAAGGAAATACTGTGTGTGGTATATATGAATTTGCAAAACAATATGATGGACCTTTTTAAAGCTTCAATTATTAACAACTGTACATCAATGTTATTGCTATCATGCTCCATAACATGGAATCGTTTCAACCGACAAGAATCCATTGGTTATCAACCGGTGCAGTGGACCATGTTGATAAACTGACATGGCCATTACTGTATTCAAATCAAACAAAGATATGGCTATTTATGAGAAACTAACAGTTTGTGCGATTTCTGAGATATTGGATATTCACAAAGGACCGGGTTTAGCGTGACGGTGTTGGCCAGTGAATTAGATGGGCGGCCGCTCGTGCTATAGTAACCTTAATTAAACGTTTCCTTGCCATGGTCCGTTATTGATCACAAATTCCCTACAGGTGAAAACAGGTAAAAACTGCCACCGACTTCATACGTGTCCATAGGTTTAGAATCTAGCAATATAAACTATAAAACTTGTCATTAAACAATTATATTGGCTTCCTTCGTGTAAAATCGTCGTAACAGTTATTCACACTTAGGTGACCAGATTTTCACCTCAAATTTAAATATTTCGCTTGTTTTCGATGGCTATTCTGCATAACGTACGGTTTGTGAAGGTTGAGATTCAATAGCATTCGGTTTTTTTCTTGTTAATTTTTAGTTTTTTATTTAATATATATGAATTCTAGGGAAAAAATGCAGTATCCTGACCGTTGCTACATTCAAAATTATTTAGTACTGCAACTACATGTACTATTTGACAACTAATATTGAGCCCTTTTATTGCGAGCTTGACTATTATCATAACAAGAAAACCATCAAGTATAAACTAAACGCAATATGCAACCTGTTACGAATATATAGTAGATATATATGTGTGTTTATGTGTGTTAGTAATGTATTTGATTACCATGTAAAATACTTTTTGAAAGAATATAAAAAATCAATATCTTTAAGTGGGTGCAAATGAATGAAAGATGAGTGCAAGCATTTTCATACATTGTATATTGTACATATATTGATGAAAACCTGAATAAAAAGTAAATTATAAAAAAAAATAAAACCAAGAAGGCCCATGGGCCTTAACGGTCATCTGACTCATTGCACAAAACAAGAAAGTCACAGTATAAAGTATTGGTTAACGATTAATATAAACAATACAAGGAACTCCTTAGTTGAATATGTAAGTTTCTGAAATAGGTAAATGTCATTTGTTGAACAAACTTGGTAGCCCTTCATCCATATATGGTTGTAACCCATTCAAGGATTAATATAAGGAGGAGTCAGATTTTAAAGCCAAATTTCAGCAAAGCTTCCATTTTGGACATCCACCGTACTATCCCCATGGGTCTTAGCTCGGTCCTTTATAAAATGATTGTCCTCACCTAAAGTTCCCCCTTCTGAATCAATTAAAACCCCTATAGACCAATTTTCCTTGAGATCGGAGACTGAAACCTGAAAACAGGAAGTGGGCCAGCGGCCATCTTGGAATACCAAAATCTTTACGAAAATGTTTGCATGTTGTTCGGCATCAATTTAAACCCCTATAGACCAATTTTCATTGAGAACAGAGACCGAAACCTGAAAACAGGAAGTGGGCCAGCTAAAATTAAGAAAATTTGCCCTTTTGGGGCCCCACCCCTCAGCCCCTAGGGGTCGGACCAGACTCATTTATATAAAATATGATTGTCCTTCCCCAATGATGTTTCACACCAAATATGGATGAAATCCATCCAAGGATGAAGGAGGAGTAGGATTTTAAAGCTTAAATTAAGAAAATTTGCCCTTTTGGGGCCCCACCCCTCAGCCCCTAGGGGTCGGACCAGACTCATTTATATAAAATATGATTGTCCTTCCCCAATGATGTTTCACACCAAATATGGATGAAATTCATCCAAGGATGAAGGAGGAGTAGGATTTTAAAGCTTAAATTTAGAAAATTTCCCCATTTGGGGCCCCACCCCTCAGCCCCTAGGGGTCGGACCAGGCTCATTTATATAAAATATGATTGTCCTTCCCCAATGATATTTTACACCAAATATAGATGAAATCCATCCAAGGATGAAAGAGGAGTAGGATTTTAAAGCTTAAATTAAGAAAATTTGCCCTTTTGGGGCCCCATCCCTCAGCCCCTAGGGGTAAGACCAGGCTCATTTATATAAAATATGATTGTCCTTCCCCAATGATGTTTCACACCAAATATGGATGTGATCTGCCCAAGGATGAAGGAGGAGTAGGATTTTAAAGCTTAAATTAAGAAAATTTGCCCTTTTGGGGCCCCACCCCTCAGCCCCTAGGGGTCGGACCAGGCTCATTTATATAAAATATGATTGTCCTTCCCCAATGATATTTCACACCAAATATAGATGAAATCCATTCAAGGATGAAGGAGGAGTAGGATTTTAAAGCTAAAATTAAGAAATTTTGCCCTTTTGGGGCCCCACCCCTCAGCCCCTAGGGGTCGGACCAGGCTCATTTATATAAAATATGATTGTCCTTCCCCAATGATGTTTCACACCAAATATGGATGAAATCCATCCAAGGATGAAGGAGGAGTAGGATTTTAAAGCTAAAATTAAGAAAATTTGCCCTTTTGGGGCCCCACCCCTCAGCCCCTAGGGGTCGGACCAGGCTCATTTATATAAAATATGATTGTCCTTCCCCAATGATGTTTCACACCAAATATGGATGTAATCCGCTAAAGGGTTAAGGAGGAGTAGGCTTTTGTATAAATAGTCTTACGCACGACGCACGGCGCACGGCGGACGGCGCACGACGACGGACGAAACACGATGACAATAGGTCATCCTGACCTTCGGTCAGATGACCTAAAAAGTAAATTATAAAAAAAAATAAAACCATCAAGTACCATCAAAAGGTCTCTACTTAGCATGTATAATGTTTAAAGTGTCTGAAGTTTTTATAAAGTTATACTTATTGTTATTATCTTTATAAATAACATTTCAAATTAATGCTTCAATGAACTTTGCGAAAGAGATATGCCTACAGGCAGACCCATTTGCTATCAGATTGATAAATTTACTCATTGGGGTAAACTCCAATTAGCATGAGCTTCATGTTCTAGAAACCTGTTTTAATTATAATGTTGCCATTCTGCCAGAAACATGTTGAAACGTCAATCTATAATCCAGTCATCAATTATGTAATGTTTTACAATCTGAAACACGGACCCCGTCTTTTATCTCAGGTTACAAAGAACACAAAAGGCCGTCTTCGCCACGACGGCTTTTCCCTTTCAATATGAGTAGCCACACAGAAGTTATAACAATAATGAAAGGAGAGTACTGCAGAGTAGATAGTTATGAACTGCATTATTACGTAAAGTTAATAACGTCTATTTCTGATTAAGAAAGTTGTTCAACAAAGAAAAAATAATTACTTTTCATAGCACTCGTATTTCGTTGTATCAAGTTTTCCAGGAGACCTTTCGGCGAGCCTTATAATAACGAACACTGCATGCTTTCTCTGTGTCAGAACAATTAACTATTCATCCATTCACTATGGAAAATTCATATTCACTGCGGGTTGAAAAATAAACAGAACAATAAAACGTCGACCTATGGTGAGAAACAGTGCAAATAAAATTCCGCAATGAAATATATTTTTCCAGTTCAACATGTTAGAAATCTAATTTGAGTGGGAACTTGACACGTTTCTCCTATATAGTAGTAAATTAAATAAACTTTTTCTATATTCGTTTTTGTTCTGTTATAAGTGTTTGCCGTCTCTGTCGTGTTTATATAGAGCTAAAGATCAATTGGTAAATGTCTTTTGCTGGTTTTGAAATGATAAGTTAATATTTACTTTGATATCGAAAAATAAGGTGTTGAGTGAATTCATTCATAATTAATTTATACGACTGTGTGAGATAGGAAATTTAGTGTAAAACTAAAATTGCATTAATAAATAAGATATTTTCTCAAAATTTCACATTTTTTATTGATAAGAGTATAGTGTTTACCTATGGTCAAATGAAATGTCTAAGCAATTCGTAAACATGTAGTAGGGACCAAGTAACTAATTAGATTACTGGAAATACGTTATATTATATATTAAACTGATGATCCAGATGTTAGATAATATACATTACAGATTATAGTGTATCTGAGCTTGCTCATACATACACTGAATATATATCATACTCGTCATAATTCATGTTTCGTTATAAGACGTGTGTACACAACTGATAATGCCTTATCTTACTCCACATTTTATCATGCCTTAATGTAAACATATGTTTATGAAAGCTCTTACAGTGTTTCCTGTAAACAATATTTAAATCACAAAGTAAAAATTGGTAGACTTTATCTGTACATGATGTAATATATATATATCGGATACCCGGCCATGTGTAAAAAAAAAAGAAAGAAAATGTTCGCTTTATTTATGCAGCAGCACGTGTAATATGTGCCCTTCCTTATGCAAACGATACCTTATTATATAATCTGTAATTAAGGCTTGTTTATTTTATGTCTCCAGTACTGTCATAATCACACTTCATTCAGCGCATTATCTTATTATCGGTTATTAATTTAAAGAGTTGGCATGCTTCATTAGTAAGGTTTGATAAGCCATTAAAGCAAATTGAATCGATTTTAAAGGTATGCCCTGAACTACCTTAATGCGCAATATCTATTAATTAAGCAAGTCTAATACATTAATCAAGATACATGTATAGTTAACAAGGCTTCATCTGACATGTAAGTATGTTTAAACACGCTCGTATGAATATAGGAAAGGAAGGAGGTCTATGTATCCTAAAGTGAAGAATAAGATATATACAAGAATTTAAATTGGTTTCATATAATCAGCAATGCTGTACTTAATTGTTAATTGACTATCTGT
Source organism: Argopecten irradians (assembly GCF_041381155.1). NCBI lineage: Eukaryota > Metazoa > Mollusca > Bivalvia > Pectinida > Pectinidae > Argopecten > Argopecten irradians. The sequence continues at coordinate 24,889,277 of NC_091139.1, forward strand.
GTCTATGATAGAAAACGCACAAAGCTTGGCTAACGCGAATATAAGCGCTCGCGTAATAGAAGCGATGTACAGTATTACACCGAAAAGCATACAATTTGATTATTGCACCATCGGCACCGTTGTACCATTTGGCATTCCATTTATGAATACCATTATGTTTTCAATCTTCATTTTGCAATAACGTTTAGGTGAATGATTCATGACTAAGCTTTAAATTCATAATTTTTATCATTTACTTTTTTTTTTTAAATCCAATTTTATCTTCATTTTGCATTTAGAAATATCAAGGCAAATAACTGAATGGTTTTCACAATTGTATTGAGTATGTTTTATTATTGCGACAGTTCAATTACATTTAATGCTTAAGTAAAACTACAATTAGGCCTATTTGCATTGATAAACGATTAAAAAAATATGCTAAAATAATCATAATTACCTTCTTTTTCTAACTCGTATGCAAATCCAATTTCATCTTCTCGTAGGGGTCGTATTTCAATATCCTTTGAGTGCATTTCACAAGAAATATTCGACCTCATTGGAAAAACTAAGAATTGACATTCTATTCACACCGGCTACATACTGACAAGTGTCTCGAACAATCACAGGTGTGCAATACATACGTGTCGGAAACCTCGATCCCTATGTATTGATTAGGCAGTTCAGGTAGCGAGGTTGTAAGGGAGGCTTCATTATTTGTAATTACAATACTTGAATTATGTTATGGTATTTTTATTTTTCTATTTTTATAATTGTTACTTTTGAAAAATTAATGATAATTTTATGACTTTCTTACCGATCAGATTTTAAACAAAGATCAATACATTTTTAAATACAATTTTTAAAATAAACCCTCTAATTTTCGAGTATCTCGCGGATTATGGATCTGATATTAGAGAAAAGATCTTGACTTCCGAATGAAAATCCAAGATGGTCGACACATGTGACGAACTTTCACGATTGGCAACATATTTAGGCGTTTCTTGTGGAAAAATTTCATTTGACGGAAAGGAGAAGGTAAACATTGGATGTTTTATCACTGTTATGATTCCGTTACAAAAAATAATATATAATGTATTGTTCTATTTTCACAAAATCGGTTATATAGCAGACCGGCCACTGAACAGCTGAACAATGTGATCTGGTGATAGGTGAGATGACTATAGTTCATACCAACACTTACATACAGTATGTAAGAGGGATAATCACCATCCATAAGTATATCCCCCCTAAAAAAATAAATAAATAAAAATAAAGATTTTAAAAAAAGTAGAAATGTCGCGACGACTAATCCCTCTAGCGTCTTCAAGAAGGGAGTAGCTGCAATATTGTAGCTCAAAAGACTTTTAGACAGAAAATGTTGTCGTCTTTAGAGCTACAATTGGTGCCTATTACTGCTAATGGAGCAAAGTAATGGTTATGCAAACCATTATTTAAAAGTTTGCATGCATTTTATCGTACTTCTTTTATATCGGTTACCTACTAGGCCATAAAACTGAACCATATAAAATATCAAATTCTCAGCGAGACATTTTGTTTTTCATATACACATATGAATACCTTTCCGCAGTGAATTTATACAGCAAGTCTACAAAGTATAAATTTGACGTTTACGCGGTACGGTAGATATTAAGAATGGTAGTTATGTTTGTTTTCGACAAAAATAATATATAAATGCTTGTATACGCACAAAATAATTGGAAACCTATAAAAAAAGTATAGAAAATTGTGCCCGAGTGATTTCCGGAGGCACTGCTCCACTAGGACACATAGGGACCAATTCGTACCCGGCCGAAAGTTATAGTAGGCCGGGTACGTATATTTGTTCTAAGAAGGGAGATAAACACCTGGCTGAAAATTACAGACCCATATCCGTTACCTGCGTCTCATGCAAAATTCTTGAACACATCATCTGCCGCCATCTCATATACCACCTAGAGAACAATAACATACTTACCAACCTCAATCACGGCTTTAGGAGCGGATATTCATGTGAATCACAACTCATTATCACCATGGAAGACCTACTGCACTCGCACGATAATAATACGCAAACAGACTGTGCCATCCTTAATTTTTCCAAAGCGTTCGACACCGTTCCACACAAGAAACTGCTACACAAACTGACATCTTATGGAATAGATGGGCCAATCCACTCATGGCTATCCCACTTTCTAACTGCAAGATCTATGCAAGTAGTCCTTGAAGGAGTCCAATCCAAATCAGTGTCTGTGGACTAGGACCAATATTGTTTCTATGTCATATCAATGACTTCCCTGCTTGTATCCAGTCACAAACCAGCCTGTTTACAGACGACTGCCTCCTTTATAGGAAGTAAGATCGAACAACAACCATGTGATCCTACAACAAGACCTTAAACACCTGGAAACCTGGGCTAACACATGGGGTATGAAGTTTAACGCTAAGAAATGCTACATCCTAAGCATTAGACAAAAGACCACCGACTTCTACAACTTGTACAATACCATCCTCCAACAGGTGCGATCAAATCCATATTTAGGTATTACCATCTCCGAGGACATGAAATGGCACCAACATATAACCAACATATCCAAAAGAGCAAACTCCACCCTTTGCTTCTTAAGAAGGAACCTACGCAGCTGTCCACAATCTAGTAGGCGTAGCGCATATGTTGGATTAGTAAGACCAATATTAGCTACAGTATGGAGCAATAGTATGGGACCCATATTACCAAAATGACATCAATACCCTAGAGCGTATACAGCACCGTGCAGCAAGATTCATCACAGGAGACTATAGATCCAATAACACAGGCTGTGTAACAACAATGCTGAACAATCTGGACCTACAACAGGTCAGAGGTCAGACGTCGACACAACAGACTCATATATCTATACAGGGTCGTAAAGGGGTTAGTGCCAGCTATAACTACATCAGATTACCCTATACAAAAAAAACAGGGAAGACAAATTACTGCTTAGAACCTATGTGACTTTAATTCCACCAACATCGTTCATAGATCTATATGTAACAACGACAGAGGCTTCAGAGTTCAATCACCAAAGACTGACCAGTACAAGAACTCATTCTTCACTTGAACTATACTAGATTGGAACCACCTGGAAAATAGTGTAGTTCATTATAGCAGTATCGAGGCATTCAGATCAGCACTCGAAACGCGATACTAACCACCTCCTGTGGTCTCTCTCACCCGCCGCAAGATTACCAGATTTGGGATATAGCGGCGTTACAGATACAGAGGATTTAGGAGTTTATTGGACAAAGTTGTGTCTACAGACAGACCGTGAGACGGACAACCCTATTCCAGTATACCCCCTTAATCAGGTTGGAGACACTCCTGTATATGCAGGATAGTCCTGCATTTGAGTAACAGTCCTGTGTATGAGGGACCATTTTGTTATGCAAATGCAGGATTATGTGAAATGAAAACGGATGAAGTTGTTTTTAACATGTTTATCATAAAAGGGCATCATAATTTTTTGTAACGGGATTGGACATCGGTGACCAGGTAGCTCAGTCGGTAGAGCACTCAGCTAGTGTTCGGAGGGTCCCGGGTTCGAATCCCTGTCTGGCCTCTACATTTTCTCCTCTCCTATTCCATTTTAAATGGTAACATTACTAATACAACTTTCCACATTATTACACAAAATGGAAACAAATTTCATTATTTAATGTTTGTAAAAGTCACATACAAAATCACATCTATTGCTTACTATGGGCTAAAAATAGAACACAGGCAAAATTCAATCAACCATGACATTTGCATGAAATTTCCGTGATGGTTATACACTGTATTCTAGATCTATGGAGAGCACCTAAATTGTCACTTAGATAATAGAATTCAATTGCTCTTTTTTGATACAAATTTCAAATACAGGACTGTTATTCAAATGCAAGACTATCCTGCATATACAGGAGTGTTCCCAACCTGTTAATGACCTTGTCAACAAATTAACAACCAGGAACTCACAGTGCTTTTAGGACATAAACAGAACAGTTCCTAAACTTAACTCGCCCTCCCCCAAAATTCTTTTGGATTAGTTTTAATTCCCTTGAAGAAGAACTTGCATACTTGTGCAGTACATGTCCAGTCTTTTAGACCACACTAGATTTGAGCTGCTCTCTGGAACTAATATAAAACCAAGCAGACATATAAGGGCCACCAACCTGTCACACCATATGTGACTCAATTCGGTTTCTAGGGTGGACTTGCATACCAATACAGATACATTGTACAATATTCAGAAAGTGAAGTGGAAAAAATACACGGTCTGACCAGGGTTCAAACCTTGGACCCTTAAACAGTAAAATACTATTTGTTCTATCAAACTTTGTTCAAATTTTCTGATGATATCATATTGCTATATACTGTAAACTTAAAGGGACAATTCACTCCGACTAATTCTTTTACATAGCCAAGAAGCAAAATACGACCTAAACATATTGTTCTATATTTCTTATGAAACGTATGTATAACACAAATTGTTAAGTATTATAATTGATACCGTTGTAATTACAAATCCTTGATCAATAGGATTAAGCAGGTAAACGTACAATATGTACGCTGTACCCATATCTGAGCCAAAGTCATGCACATTAAACGAATGAACTACATAACCACTGTGGAGGTGATAAAATGATTTTTTAGGCAAGACAATTCACCTAATACGTTTAACACACTACTGTCAGAGCAATTTGAGCAGTTCTAAACAAAAGTAGCATTACTCTATGAGCAAGGGATAGGGTTCGACATACAAGATGTTTGACCATGGTGGACAGTGAGCGTGTTTGAACATTTCACACGCATTTCACTATATCACAGTAAAACCGACTGATCTAATTTCCATTAGAACTGGATTTTTTTTCTGATATATGTACAAATTTTAATGTTCTCTTAGACTGAATTGTCCCAAATCATTAATTGATGTCCGATATTGCACCACCATGTTATAGTTTCTATAAGATGACAATCTAATTAAAATTAGACTTGTAATTCCGCTCCACTACGATACTCTATGTTATGCTCCAATACAAGATCTAACGATGCCCCGTTCGGGGTCATCTAAGCATGACCCCTATGGTTAGCCAATCAGCGTGTCGCCTATGGAATCTTCGGAGTGGTTGATTCATTCAAAAGTGTAAACGGATAATAGTACATCCCGAGATGTTCCAATTCTAGGCCAGAGGTCATGCTGAGGTGATCTCGAATGGGACATCGTTAGATCTTGTATTGGAGCGTAACGTAGAGTATCGTAGTGGAGCAGAATTACAAGTCTAATTTTAATTAGATTGTATAAGATGACAAATATTATGTTTTTAATCATCTATATAAAGGTTTTGAGCCGAAATCCTCAATGGAATCCATTTATTCTCCAAACCTCTAACTTTGATTTGTTTGTTAACTTTTGAGCGGCTGAGGGTTGTACTGGCCAAGTGTTTTGTATCCTAATATATTACCACAAGATATTATTGAGGTACTCCAATAACATGAGAGTCAACTGGTCAGCCGTTTTTTATCGCGGACATTAATTATTTTGCTGTTAGACACAACGTTATGCTTCGAAAATATCTTGTTGTGCTATACCATTACCTCTAACAGTTTTAGTATTCCTTGAGGCAGCAAGTTGGAATCCCATTTGGGCCAATTGCCAGGTACTGACAGCTGGTCGGAAATTTTTCTATGGGTACATGTACATGTACTTCATCTTTCTTCCATATATAAACATTCGTAAATAACCCTGGCTGTTACAGACAAATACATTAACTGAGCTTAAGCAATAGAGAGGCAGTAAATATAAGCTGTGTTGTATTTAAGTTATTTACACCAATGAGATAAAAAAAATGTCAACAGTTTCACTTGAGGCTATATTTGTTTGTGGTTTTTAATCAAAATTATAATTGATAAAAATATGATACTTTTGTCATCAGTGTTCACAATATAATGGCTTACATCAAATACTGAGAATATTTTGATACATGTACAATAGAGTTACTTAGTAACCCACCTTTTAAATCTACATTTTGTTTATTCATGTCATGTTCTGGTATGTATAGCTATTGGCCATGGGTGCTAAGAATGCACTTAGACTTGGGTTTTATACGTGTACATTAGTAACTTTACATATCCCATACTGATCTGTCATAATTAAAGTAGCATGACAGCTGATATTAGTAACTTTACATATCCCATACTGATCTGTCATTATTAAAGTAGCATGACAGCTTATGAAAATTATATACGTACCCATGTAAGTTAATTTATGTATGCTTCAAAGTGGAGTTATTTTATCTATTTTTACAGGTACCAGTTTTGAAAGTTCAAAACAACACCAATCCAAAGGGTCTGATAACTGTAGCGAAATATATAACAAGATCCAGTAAAAATGCAGCAAACCTTTTAGGTAACTAAAGTGTATGTGTGTATGGTATGAGAGATTACAGTTAGGAGACAATTTCATTGTATTTTGTTATCCGGAATGAAAAAATTTCAAGGCGCATCTGCCGTTTTTGAATGGTAATTAACACATTTCAGCTAGAGTTATTTCCCTTATATCATAAGTTCCAGTTGAAAATTCAATAATTCTTCAAAAAAAAACAGTATTTCATAATACAACACAATGTACATGCATGTCAACTTGTATGATTGTACATATAGTATTGTATGTATATGGTTTTTGTTTTATCGATGTTTCCAATATAAAATGGTATACATGTATCAAAAATAAGACTTTTGTTGATTGTGTTATGACTCAGATGTGAAAAATGTGTTTTTATTTTTCTCATTGTGAATAATTTTTTTTAATGATTGTACACATAGAAGGCTTTTGTTAAATTAACTTCATACCTTTTGTTATTTAGGAGCCACACCAGAGGAGAAGGCAGCTATTGACCAGTGGCTGGAGTACCGAGTGACACGTATTGACCGGTCAACACTGGATAAAGATGTCACAAACAATCTACGGGTATGTTACATTATCCTCAGTTATCTGCCCTTGGGAGACAGAAGCATTTGGTACACAATATTTATCAATTTGTGCGAGGAAATTTGTTTTAATTTTCTCGAAAATTCATGACATATTGATGTAACAGAAAATATATAATAATGGGAGACTTACATTCAAGAGCAGATAACTATTATTAGATTGTATGAATGATTATCTCACATGAAATTAATCAATTTTAGGTATAATAGTGTTTAAACACAAGTTAACATTTGAATTTCCCGCTTCAGCCATTTAACCTCAACAGCGAAGTTCAATAGGATAAAAAAATAGTCACTATCAAAAATGAAAAGATAACAAAATTCCAATGTTTTTTGATAGCTTTTCAGTTTAATTTTAATTATTGAGACATTTAAAAAAAAAATTGTAAGTTTCATAACCAAACTGGTTCATTCAACTACAATGTCAATTTCCCCACGCGGACAAACATGGTGTCAGTAAACAAGACTCACATCCATTTATGTAGATACAATAAAATGTATTACTACACCAAGTCTAGGCTGCATTGATTGGCTCATAATGCAGATCACGATTATCATTAGAGTAATGGGAGTCGCTGTGGCAAAATGTAAATATAAGCTTTTATTACAGTATGATGAAGGATATCAATATCATCTGTAAATTGTTACCTTAAGTGTTTACATTGTCTTTTACAGGAGCTGAACCAGTACTTGACAGACAAAGTATACGTAATGGGGAATTCTCTCACCTTGGCTGACATCCTACTTTATAATGGTCTTGTCAGAGTCATGGTAAAGATAATTTATATTAATCCTCTAATGTCAGAGCTACATAATAGGACAGACAGGAAATTTTTTAAAAGATAGAGGATGGACAAACAATACATGCAGTTGGTCTTTTTTTTCAATCGGGCAGCTCATTGCTGGGCATATAGTGGTATAAAGTGTCATACAATATTTTCACTGTTCACTATAACTAATATATTTGAACGCAACATATTGCCTTAATCATAACCAGTATGATTTTTTTCTAACATTTACTCATTTTTAGTACTCTGATAAATCAATGGTTACACCCTTATACTATACTCTTTTCTGATTTAATTTATTTTTAATTTTTCAGGGAAGTCTGTCTTTTTATGAGAAGGAATCCTTTATGAACCTATCTCGCTGGTTTGATAATGTAAGTCAACTTTTACAACTAGAATTTTTGTTGCCTAAAAAATTGTAGATTTACCTTCCTCCATAATGGATTACAGATTAAAAATTATACAATATTCTTTAAAAGGAATTAAATTCTTGCTAAACTCATTCACCCCTGAAGACATAGTTAGACTCGCCTAAATCAAAGACTAGACCAGTCCATTATAAAATTTCAGGGGTGAATGAGTTAATGGGTACAAGCTATCTTATTAAAACAATAAAATATTACATTTCAAGGGAGATAACTTCAAGCAGTTGTCAGAAATCAGATATTTCAAGAAACATATTCCATTAGCAATATAAGGGTTTTCACTTGCATTTTGGAATTTCTTCTCTGGTTTATATATGAAAGACGAACCGTCTTGAGCTAAGTCATTGCAGCTTCCTGTACTTCAGTTCACCATCTGGCTGCACCATTTAAAAATGACATTTTGTCACAGCATGCATGTAGCTATGTTCCACACTATGGGCAAAATGGCTACATACACAAAAATAATTGTGACAGCACTGTAAACTAGTTTGTCACCTGAAATTAAGCATCAAATTTGATTGATTAATTTGGATGGTCACCAGAATATGAGCCCTGAAGTTAGAGTAAGGATCTATATTTTAATAAGGTTTTTGGGCTAGAGAATTTACATAAGGGGAGATAACATATACTTTTTGTGAAATCATTGAAATGTCAAATTATTATTGTTACAGATTCAACATCAGACAGCAATCAGACAAAGTTTGGAGCTTGTACACTTCCAAAGGAACCAGCTGTACAGAGGGGTCAGAGTTCACTGACATTATTGAAAAGTTTTGTTTATTTATATCTCTTTGTCATTTAAATACATGTTCGTCTTCTCATCAAAGTTGTCGGAGTTATTTTTATTCTATATTTCTTGTTAAGATGGGAAATTCATATATGTTGGATGTATATGTTTCATCTTCAGATAGCTTAAAAGTTAGATGTAAAATGATTTTCATTACCTTTAATACTAAATCTATTCACAATATTCCCAGCAATTTTTGACAGCGTCTTCCGTTTCATTGGAAAACCACTCACGATTTTCTTCAACTTTGATTGCTACATACAAGCGTACCTGACTTTGGATACAGTTATTACCCTTATCACCAGTATATTTTAACATTGTGGTACTCCTTTTCTGTATCACAAATTCGAGGCTTACCTGGTATATTGTAGGCAAGTTACCGGTTGCCAACAATAGAATTAATTTGGTATTTTGTTTTAATTGGAACTCCAGCTTTCATCTTTATGGAAACCTGACAGGAAGTCTTTTTTATTATGATCATAACCATCCTCGATACTCCAAGGGTTACTACCACTCCTTGACTATCTCATAGTAAAACCGAAGGCAATTCAGAAGAAAAAATCTGACCAATCACAAGCCTGCAAAGACATACGTTGAAGACTATAGAGAAAGCAAATCCCTACTTCAAAGCTACACGTACAAATAACCATAATGTACTGTTATACAATTCTTTTGATGTACATCAAAGAACAAAACTAGAACACTGACACGTCAGAAAGGGCCCCGCTATGTGTCTGACGTGCTTAAGTGGAAAAGTAGTATTTTGACAACGAATTCTTCCCTGTTAGCTATATGTTGCTAATAAATAATTAATGTCAACATTAATTGGGAAACCGATGATGGTACATTATTATAATTCTTTGGAAAAAGTCTTCCAAGTATTTAACTTGAATCCTGATTCCAAGCTAACATTACATTAAGAGCATACAATTAACTCAAATAAATTTGACCTTGACCTTTGACTTAGTAACCTTGGCCCATGACCTTACCTTTGGACAGTCAACTCCTTGTTTAATTCTGAACAACTTTGCATCATAATGTTATAACAAAATGTTTATCAGTTAAGAGCAACAACATTGTGATTTTTTTTAAATGTTAAAATCCAAGATGGCCGATTTTTTAATTTAATTTCAGCCTGAAAAATTACCAAGCAGATCTAGGATGGATGGGGAATCATCATGTAAAATATGGGGAAAATACTCCACTCCCTTCCATCATTAATGTGCAAAAGAAAAAAAACGGACAGACGGACGGACGGACAGACGGACGAACAACCTGATTACTATAGGGCACCCGCATCTCGATGCGGGGCCCTAATTACCTGTTCTGTTCTGATGCCTCTAGTTTTATTATGAAATAGTCCAGGGGTTGATATAAAGACAGTAATAGTAACCCCTGGAGTATCGAGGACGGATCAGGGCCCGATTTCTCGAAACAAACTGAAGTCCTAAACTGACTAAAGTTTTCATATAAGTTACATAAAGACAAAAAGAGAGTCTGCACTTTTGTTTCAAGAAATCGGAGCCATAAGTGTCTAATATAAAAATGTTTTGTAGTGTGTTCAAAGAAAAACAGAAGCTTGATCAGATAGCCTAAGATTTAAATACATGGTAAATTTACAGTCCATTGTCAAAATGTTGGTCCAGCTGTGTTAAAAAACAGATTTGGTGAAAAAAGAATTGGACATTGCATTCTATATTCTTTCTTCAAATAAACAACAAAGTGTAAACTTATTCCAAATGTTCATTTTATTGTTGAACTTGTATAATACAATGTAAGTACATGTATAACTAAACAAATACTTAAAGTAACTTAAAGAAAATCCATAACTTCTCAAAAATGACTAAAATTATATTACATTTAGCATCTACAACATCTACAAAATGAGTATTGCTGTACTACAACTATAGCTAAAATATCTTTCAGCACTTAATATCTTGCTCATGGATATAAATGCTGTTTTTTGAGACAGTATGCTTAAGCTAGATACTGATGCAGGTTAAGTTCGGAACAATGGGTTGTGCAATTTGGCATTTACATTTAACTTTCAAAATTGGCAAACATGTATAGATTAAAGTTTTAAAAGTATTTTGGCATCTTTCATTTTGTTTTTTAATCAGATAATGAGATCTACCTCATTTCATTTTTTTTATTCGAATCAAATTTAAACCATAAGAGCTTGATTGTGTATTAAAATACACAACTGTCCGTTGCCAATGATTTTGCTCAGGTTTTAATGTAATAAAACATATAAATACAAACATAAAAACACCTCCAATATTACCAACATGCTAAATGAAATTATAAACAAATATAATGCGATATAAGTTGTCTGTTGATTGTCATTATGCTGGTGTCAAAATACAACAATGCTTGACAAAAAAGTTCTTTTCGGGAGGTGGAGATTTTCCGGTGGAATTTAAGGGTACTAATAAGATATACAGGTACTGGCATTAATTAATAAATTAAGTTTGAAAACAATGTGTGTGATAGATACAAATGTAGCTACAAAGCATATACGTAATGCTACTAGACACCAAAACAATGTAAGTATGGCCTTCCAAGCAAGTTTTGGCGAATAGTTCTTAAATTCTAGAATAGACTTCACTCAAAGCAGTATGCTTCTAAAATTGAAACTGAACAAAATTGACAACAACATGTTTGTGTACTAACTTGTAAAACATGGCAACACAATACATGATATGACATGTATGAAAAATATTCAAAATCATGCAAGTACTTTTAAGCAAATAGTATATTGTTTACAGATTTTGGCATATTATGGAAGAAAATTTTGTTGAAAAGGAAAAAGCATCTAGAAATCACAATAATCTGGAAGAAATTAAGAACTATGATATTTATACATGTACTTTTATACTTCTAATTACAGCAATGTATTGCATTATAAAGGTAACCTTAGCAACTTTAATCTATTTGTTTAAAACATTTAAAATAGAAAAGTATTACTAACTAATGTCAGACCTACCATATATATATTATGAACATTCATATAAGGGTAAAGATCATAGATATTTTGACGGTGAAGGTCAAAGGTCATTTTTTTTCTCAAAACACTTGGGCAATTGATATATAAAGTATAATGACTAGAATGCTACAATTTAAGGTGTAAAAGGACATTTTACTAAACCTTCCCAGATATCAATGTGTAAAAGGATATTTTACTAAAACACCAAGATACCAATTGAGTCAAATGCTCAAGCATACATACACTTATACGTAGCTAAGAAAATCAGTGGGGTTGCATTAATACCTTGTGAGGTGCACACTTTTTCTAAGTTACCAAAATGTTTCCCTGGTATACCTGTACCAAAATCATGACATACTAAACTGATTTTGAACTTCTTGTAATCAGCAGTTAAAAAAGATTATCCATTCAGTTATTCTATTATAAATCTAAAATAAATTTACAATAATATATTATCCATGATATAAATTTAAACAAAAACATATCTCAGGATTTTCAGAATTTTCGTCATTGTTCTATTTAGAGAGATACAAAACATTTGTTTAAAAACAATGATACTTTTTTAATACTTCACAATGGAGTTTTTAAGATATAACATACACACCAAACTTTATACTGCTGCATAGGAATTTTAAAAGGCATATTTCAAGAGTTGTTTCCCTTTGACAGGAGGCCTTGGGAAGTATCAGTGCCGGGAAATTGTACTCTCTTCCTTTCTCACTTTCTACTTCCTGAATAAAGCTTTAAAAACTAATCTCTTTGGTAACATAAAAAATAAAAGTTATAATATATCAAAATCATGTAAAACTTTCCTTGTTTCTGTTTGTTTCCATTTGATATGAAAAATAATACCATCTTTTGTCATTAAAATATCAGTCGTAATACATTCATAACATGAACTTTTTGATATGATACAACTTGACACCTCCATGTTACAGAATTGAAACAAGTACATGTAGGTGCTATTTTTCAAAATGAGTGTAATGAATTTGTCAAGAGAATAAAATTATTCTAAACATTGTTTTTCCATTAAAGGCCCACTACCTTTCCGGAGCAAAACATAAAGGTTTCTTAAAAAACATTAATAACATCAGAAAATATATACCGATGGCCTAAGATGAGGTTACAACACCAAACATATACAAGATTTCCTGCGTAATATATGATAACAGTGGAGAGTCATTTCGCCGTTTTGCTGTCTGGCGCAGAGATAGTCAACTACCGCGCGGTATTTAGGACGACAGCGGGAAACATAAAACGACCCGCGTTATGAAAATTAACATATTTTATTTATCTTAATAAAATTGTTCAGAAAGTGATGATACGTAGTAGTAGTATTGATGATACGTGTAGTATTATCGGTAAGTTAATAACTTTTGTGACTCTACAAAATTATCGATCTCGTTTTTCATTCCCATTTTAAAACTTAAAAGCCGTTTCAGAAAGGTAGTAGCCCTTTAAGGCTGGAATTGTATTTTATTTATCAAATCTGCAATTAATATTGTCAGGTGAGTTAATTGGCATTACCATGTATTTATATGCAAACAAACTATGGAACAGGATCAAGGAGAGGCGAGGCATATTTGACAAAAATGTGGTATTTACATATTTGGGTTATTCTGTAACATATGACACACAAAATATGACAAAATACAAATAAACAAGTACTTAACATATAAAAATTCAACATAATCTCATCTCTTTTACATTAAGACATATGTCACAATGTTTACCCATTTTATACAATATTATGCCATCTACATAATACACCCTAAACAAATTCACACTAAATTGAGATTCATGCTAAATATTCCAACACTTAATGTTTTACATCACAGAATGGACATCTTTACTCAATTCTTATTTCTAGCTTAACGGATATTAAATTTCAATAGGATTTTAAATTTTCATGGATTTCTCCAAAAACAGAAACCTACAGGAAATGAAATCAAGGATTCTGAACATCCTTATACATATATATGTACAATGTACTTAATCATTTTGGATTGGATCATATACATCCATGAATTCAGAGACTTAGATAACCTTTTTTTTTTTAAATCTCTGCTGAAATGAATGAATTGAATGAAACCCAACAAAAATGAAATCTTTTGCTAGTATTTAAAGATTTCAAACACATGCTTGACACAGAAAGCCGAAATGACTCTGCACAGTCTCGTCATCTCTGCTTTCCTGATTCTCGCACCAAAATAAACCTTGTATTGTAAGATTCTGAACATGTATTCTCTATTTATATATCCCTGAATGGTGCTTTGAAATTTTCTATACATCATTAAGAGATATATACTTCATAAACACAAATACCATAAGCTCCATTATGCACATCTAAAGGCATGTTAGATATTAGTCTGCTAAACCTGCCAATATATTCAGCCTTTTTTTTTTTTTTTTTTTATTTTTAATTTGCCTAAAGCATCAGACAGGTTTAGCGGACTAGTTGGATATTTGTGGCAAATTGACTAGAAATGTTTATCCCTGAAATAACGACAAAGCAATCTATTATGATGAATATAATATGAAGAATGAACTAAATATATCACTATTTAGCAGGATATGGGGTGACAGGAAGCCCATTATGACCTACTATATCGTTATATGTGACATAAAACATAAGCTGATTCTGCACAATAAGAAACATGAGATTATTTTCATATCTATTGGGATTACTTTAGTAAGAAAACACAAAATGTAACACAGAGGGAGAAAGAGGAATTTATATACGAATTTTCTCAAAATTTCTCTTCAGCAGAGAATTTAATATCATAATCACTAGATCTATATACATGTATATACCTTATATATGTATCACACATGTGCACCATTACATACAACTCCCAATTAAAACAAACTCAAGAGTGTACTTATGCCAGTCTCAGATAAGAGGCTGCTGGTTGGCTAATTCCAACAATCAGCAGAATCTGACCTCTGTCAGAATGTTTCTTTCCGTGTTTAAATAACAGTACAGCCTATACTTATCTGTCATCGGAAATCAACCATTAACAATTACTTTCACTCTGAATTCTTCAACTATATACAGATAAATTTTGTATCATTGGCCAAATGAAATGTACATGTAATTGAATAATACCGTAATTTGTTGACGAAAATCTACATCGCTAACCATATTATAACAATGTCATCTAAATGAGCTGACAACAACAATAACTTAAGATTGGCTTAAAATCACAGTTAAAAAGAAATCTGATCAAATGAACTGTAAAATATCCATCTTTATAACAAAAAATACTATCCATATAACATATATTTATAAACTTAAGTTTATCCATTTGTTTTATCTAAACCAATTTTCCTCAACTTGTATTTTAATTTTGGGAAGACAAGTCTGAATCTCATTATGATGTAAGGAAAATAAGATAAAAACTATACTTGAAGAACATCTCTATGTGATAAAAACAACAAATGTCAGAATATCCCATCTTTAAATTTGGTAAATATAATACAAAGGTATAACCATTGATATCTGACAATAAGCCTCTGCCTGGCAATAAGCCCATGTCAAACAATACGCCCATATCTGACAATAAGCCCATGTCCAACAATAAGCCCCTGCCTGGCAATAAGCCCATGTCAAACAATACGCCCATATCTGACAACAAGCCCATGTCCAACAATAAGCCCCTGTCTGGCAATAAGCCCATGTCAAACAATACGCCCATGTCCAACAATAAGCCCCTGTCTGGCAATAAGCCCATGTCAAACAATACGCCCATATCTGACAACAAGCCCATGTCCAACAATAAGCCTCTGCCTGGCCATAAGCCCATGTCAAACAATACGCCCATATCTGACAACAAGCCCATGTCCAACAATAAGCCCTGTCTGGCAATAAGCCCATGTCAAACAACAAGCCCATGTCCAACAATAAGCCCCTGTCTGGCAATAAGCCAATGTCCAACAATACGCCCATATCTGACAATAAGCACATATTTGGCAATAAGCGCATTTATATGTACGGTCTACATCATTAACAGCATATGTAAACAATTTAAAACAAAGTTATTTTTGTCTTTTTGGTAGCTTTTATCCACATGCAGGGTTGGCTGTAAATGATAAGATTAAAAGTGGTCTCGTCATAAAGTTGGTCTCTTAATAGCTAGGTGGTCTTCATGACACATTCAACTTAATACTGACTATCATGTATTTCATGTAGAAAGATATATATATATATTTCAATGATATTAGGACAATACAGTAAAATCTCTACTTAGTATTAATGCAGTGTTGGTAGACATCTGTTTTGTGTTTAGCTTATGAGTTTGAGTATTCTATCTTAAACCAAAATCGCAAGAAAAATTGTTCTTGATAATAATACATACATGTATTTGAAAAATTCTATAGAAAATCAAATATATGTATTTACAACATCTACAGTTTTGATTATGAAATTCATGACACTTAAAAGCATCATAGGTCAAATAGTGATAAAAACTTTCATGAATTATACATATAAAAATATCAGTCACAATAGTAATATGACTCCAATATTCTATACCGTAAAAAATAGCATTAACCTTTACACAAACTTATTCTCATCACACCAAAATGACTGGTCACAAGCTTTCTCTCCCGACAAAATCTACATTAATGTTTTCAAATGTTTCGTAGACATTTTATAAGACAAAATTCAATACCATGTACGATAGTTAGTTATTTTTAAGGTCAGAAATTTCCAATTAACTATCAAATTAAATTTATAACAGTATATACAAATGTATATAGTTCACAGAAGATGGCTTTCTTCGCCCCTAATAAAAGTTTAAAATTTTTTAAAAGTTTCACAAATTTATCTTCCAAAAAGTTTACGAAACAAAATCTGCTTTATAATATAAAATTTCTCTTCGTATTATTTCTGGCATTAAAAATGAATTCATATACATTCACAACAGATGAAAATTCAGTGAGAATAACAGGTATGATGTGATGTTCATTTAATCAATAACCTACACATCACACCCTTAATGTCACATGTAGTGATAAACATAAAATTAATTCACCCGCACAAAAGAAACTTCATGGCAACCACATCTTTCATCCCGTCCAAAAGACGAGTAAAATTTACACCAAAGATTACGGTGAGTCCAGAATATTCTAAATCCTTCATCATAAATGTCTTTGAGTATTTTCAAGCACTTCAGGTACTGTATAGTGCTGGGTTCGGCTTTGACCCTAGTGAGATGGAGTTCGATTACAAATTGCTGGACATCTCGAAGCATCCCAGATTGCAACATTTCAGGTAATGCAACCCATTCCCAATCCTCAATATCAACTTTTAAGATATCAATTGGCCTCTGAAAAATAAATGAGATCAATTGGATTATTTAAATTAATTTTAATCTCTAATAATTCACAACATTTTCTCCTCAAATTTCTGAAAGAGTAGCAACATTTTTTTAGCTTAAATTTATACCTCCTTCGTCAACATTAAATTTAGTCATCTAAATATGGGAAATAAAAAACAAATGACAAATGTAACATTAAAATACCAAAGACAATTTATAATTCTTTGTACAGCCAATGACAGTTTGTAATAAGAGGGTTTTGAGATCATAAAACGACATGGGTAAAGTACAACATACCGTTGATTAGTACCACCTCCCAATGATTATTGTGTCACGAAATGCATGTCAAATAATGACATCATAATTACTGGATGACGGGACTAATCGACGGAAATTTGTACTTGAAACACGTCGTTTTTGGATCTTGAAACCCCCGTATTTCTGTGCCATCCTTCTGCAAAACATTGAATCTACACGCTCTCACTGATATTAGCCATAAAAACCCTTCATACATTAATCTCAAATGAAATATGGACGTAGTTTTGCTGCAAAGTATCAATTTGGTCACTTCTGTTTTTACTGTGTTATAAACTTAACAACCAGCCAATTACTCACCTTAACGTGACCATTGGTCGTTCTATGATTACCAAATGTTCCCATTTTCCACCGAATACCTTTGACATTCATGGTTTTATTATCGCTGGTCAGGCCAATGTTATGGAAAAACACTTTATTTCCATGTACGTGATCCATCATATTCATGCTGCAATATAACACATAAATGTACATATGTAGGCATTTCTTAAAGACTGATCAAAATTTTGAAGCATACACATCACCTACCCATTCCCTACCTTCAACAAGAAAATAGGTTTTGTTTAATCAAAGGTAAAATTTCTTTAAACACTGAAGATCAGTTTTTCCTCTCATTTTTTTTTTTTTTTATTGTCAAATCAATGGTTTTTTTAATACATATATATACATATGTATATATATATATACTGAGCATCCTGATAAACTTTCAAAATTCAGTAAGCTATAGCTTAAAGTGAACAGTCGGGCAAGGATAGCTAAAGTCAGAAAAAATGTGTGAATGTATCCAGTATAATTTCTTATGAAATAGAAAAATAAAATCTCTCATCAAAAATTGTCTGCGTGGTATCTAAAATGTCTGCGTACGAAGAGAAATTAATCTATCCTAAAACGTCCTCCCGGCTGACTATGTCCGTGGTTACATTTCCACACAGCCGCGCTTTCAATGATTTCAACTTTCCTTTACTGAGCATAAGCAGAACCTGATAAACTTTCGAGAAAAATTGCCCGACTATTCACTTTAATTAGTAAGCTATAGCTTTATTGGCTATGCAATTTCATAATGAACTGTTCCGTGCTTTGAATAAGAAGAGTCTAAATGTGTCTTCAGGGTTGAATGAGTTAATTTTCATTTTCTTTCGACCATATTACACCACCAGAATGTCACTCACCTTGGATCGTATGCGTGCACCTCACAACCGTATTGTTTCACAATGGCATCATCAAAGCTGAAGTCGAAGTTGATTCTAAAAGAAAAAGATATAGATCAGAGTTTGATAGTGTCAACATTTCATAAAATTTCAAACATAGCTTATTTTGTATATTTATAATAGGCAACAAATAGACTGAAACCTCATCACAGCAGATCCTTAAACCATACTGGCAGGATGTTTAAACTTATCCAATTACTGTGTTTGACCAATATATATAAGCACCCCTTATTTTTCATTTCTTTACCCCCTGGGTGCTTTTTAGGTCGAATAGTGTACCTTGTGTAAATAAATTTGTTGAAATAATTTTTTTTTCTTCTAAATATGTGTGGAGCTAGTCAAATCTGATTGTAGCAGGTACATACATGGTAATTTGTGTTCTATGAAACAAGCCCTTGATAAAATATTGTATGTAATGCTTATCACAGTAATCTGAAGACCTTTGTTATATTCATTTTTTGTCCTTTAGGGAGCATTGAAGTATGGTTTCAATATATATAGGATCTTCTGTCTGACGTCACAATGAATTTATAGCCAATGAAAATCACTCCAGGTCATATTACACTAGTGACAAATGCAAAAATATTACACAGGCGAAATCACTGGATATCAGGTGGATTATGTGATATAACTACGTTATATATTTCAAAGATGCTCCACCGCCGACAGAGCATAAATGATATTAATCACTTGAACAATAATTGGTGTTTAATCGTGTATATATATGTCTAATTAACACAAAAAATAATATAAAATCATTTATTTTGTCCTTAGCGCATGCGCAATCAATACTTAATTCCATATAGGATATAGTGCCACGGATTTTTTTCGGGATGCAATTAATTATTTTTTGTAACTTTAACTTGAAGTAAAATTAGAAGCTCAAACTTTTCAATGGTGGTAATGGTGTAAAGTAAGTAACTTTTGTAACTGAAGAAAAATACTAAATCGTCTGCTCGTGTTTTTGATAGTGAAAAAAATATCATTTGTCAGCGGTGGAGCATCTTTAAGTATTTCTGTCAAGTCACCGTCTTTACTTAAAATTATTGCGACCCATTTGTTTATCACATGTACATGTATCTGTACAAAACAGATTGGCTGTAAAGCCAAAAGTGAAAAAGAATTTGAATTAGACTTCATCTGAATACATGATGGTTTTTTTTATTAAACCCCATTTATAGAAATTCATTACAATGAAAAACAAAGAAAGTGGAATAAAATATACATGTATGACAACTTCAAAATTCATAAATCACCATCAATGATTATTTTTGAAGAGTTGTACATAATAATCATCATCAACAAAAACATCATTAATTACCGACAACTATTAAATGAATCACAGCTGAAGGGCTAAGGAAATCGGTCACACTTCAGAAACATGAAGCATGACAATTATTGTCCGCCACATATCCTGTAATGAAGTGGGTTTTTTTTTTTAATTTTTAAATTGTCAGGCTTTTTTTCTTTCATTTAACAGTCAACACGATTTTAAGGCTTGTAGTAGCTGGTGGCTACTTTAATATCAACTACAGAAACAAATTGGAAAATTTTTTTTGACTCAAAGATAAATGTACAAGGGCTCAGACCAGCCTGTTTCTCCCTGAAATGACTCAACTCAAATGAAACAAAAAACTCCATTGCCATATGTAATAGTGTTCCAAATCAGCAAGCCAATACGAGGCTCAGGTACACTAACCAACAGATATTCACATATTAAATAGTAGACAAACAGATTTTTATGGAATGTTGATGACAGCGATGCTGGACATCTAATACGTTTTTAGTTGTGCCATCTTAAACTATTTTTGAAGGTGAGACAATAAATTGACACGCATCGCGAATTAGCAACCAATGAAACAAAAGTAATAAACACGAGCCCAGAAAGCCTTAAAATCCCATGTATCGTTGCCTTTGATAATGAACAATACTATTTCGACTGACAATAGATTAAGTTACTCATGACATCAGATAACAGAATTCTCTCATGAAAGATATACTGCCATTTTGTAGGACATTACTTGAACTGTAACCATATTTGGAACAATATGATACGCCTGTGATACTAGAACAAAATCAGTTTCTTTCATAAGAATATAAACAGTAATGATTGTAATGGAGGACCATTACAGATGTCCCCCAAACGAAATGTGTAGTAGGAAATGATCACAAAGATCAGGTTGTGTGATATATGAACAAATAAGATTTTATGGCAATGAAAACTTGCATCAAATGACAAGCAGCAACTTTGCAATCAAATGCCTCCATGAGTTACCATGTCAGCGCAGCTTTTCAAAACTGATTCCATGTTGATGCATACCTCAAAACCCCCATGTACAAATTTTCAGCTTATTCTGACAACATCTAAATTTCGACCAATCAGAGGCCTTTATTTCATTACCATGGCAATTGAACTTTTCGAAAACGCTGTTAAGTTATTCTGCATACCCTTTATCCCCTGTGTACTAATTTTCAGCTTAATCAGACAAAATGTAAATTTCAACCAATCAGAGGCCTCCAATAGGTAACCATGACAACACAGCTTTTCAAACTTGTTGCCATGTCGATAAGCATACCTCACAATCCTTGTGTACCAATTTTAAGCTGATTCTGACAATATCTAAATGTCTGACTTATCAGAAGCCTTTATTTCGTTACCATGTCAACTGAGCTTTTTGAAAATGCTGCCATGTTATTCGGTGTCCAAAATAACCACTATATATACTAATTTTCATCGAAATCCAACTCCAAATTCTAAAAACCGGAAATGGGCTCTGGCAGCCATTTTGGGCCTCCGATTGGGAAAAAAACACCTTTATGCAAAATCCCACACCCTAATGAGGATGTATGTGAAGTTTCAAGATAATCGGCCCAGTAGTTTCTGAGAAAAGCTGCGGAAACCCGCAAGGCGGAAGAAAGTGGAAGAAATAAGAATAAAAATAATGATAACAAGTACTCATTGTAATGGACACCATTACATAGTATCATAATTCCCCAAATGCATCCTCAATTGCAACAAATCAAGAATGCAGTTGCACAGTGTATATGATTATTTTGGGAGAATTTTGATGTACTTTAACTTTTATATAGGAATTCAGGTTCCCCTAAAATGTACATAACTACATAATTCGGTGATCATGACCAAGGACCTGGCCATGCCTTGTATCTGCGTATAGTGCACACCCCAACTTTTCACTTGATAATTTATGAAAAAAAGTGCGCACTATACGCGCAAAAATACCGTAATACAAGGCTATTTTCAGAAGAATTGATTTGGCAGTTATCATGACTGTATGGCATCCCTTAAATTTTTAAGTTAAAACCCCCATTTACCAATTTTCAATGAATTGCTGACAAAAAATTGAAAACAGGAAGTTGGCCCAGCGACAATCTTTTAAAATTTTTATCATATTGATCAGCATTCCTTAATACCCCTATATACATGTACTAATTTTTATTGATATCAGAGACCAAAATATAACAAGAGGCCCAGAGGGCCTGTATCGCTCACCTGGTTTGTAATGCCAAGTAATGTTCTGAATACAGGTTCATTGTTTCTTTTCTGAAGGAATTTGAATATTTACATCAAATTCCCCTATTGGGCCACACCCCTCTTGCCATTCTGTTCCCCTTCCCCCAAGGATGTTTGTGGCCAAATTTGGTCATGACCATGACATAAGCTCACCGGCCCTTCGGGCCAGGTGAGCTAAAAATGAAACAGAAATATTTTTGAAAAGAGATGATTATCTTCATGATCTGTATTGAATTCAACCCACAACTTTTCCTGTATGTTAGTTTTTTGTAAAAAATCTTTGTAGGCGACACTATCAAATTGGGAATTCCTAAGATGTAATGTTAGAACATTTAACGTCATACAATGATTGCGCCCTTTACATATCGTCAAAAAAGAGTTCCGGTTGTCTTTCCCATATACGTTACATAATGTGCAGGTGACAGAGTAAACTAATCATATCTCAGAACCTAGTCGTCCATGTGATTTACATTCGCAGTGAAACATGATCTGCTTACAGCCATGTTATTTCCATTTACTGATCTTTCAGTGAAAATTAACAGGTAGAAATACTCCCCTACTGCACTGGTACTATTGATTTTGTGGGTTTATATATATATTGCAGACAAAAACCAATCTTTTAGCTTGCATATATAACTATAAATTACAAGCTGTGTCACAAAAGATTATTGAAATTGTAACAAGAACTCTTAGAATATAAATCGTTAAATTCAAAGAAGTTGAGCCAATAATTATGGCTAATAAGTTCTGTTCTGCAAGTAGTAATTTAAGTCTCGCCCTCAAAGGTTTTCAAGAAAATGTCAAATAGCATGATATGTGAAGTTATGTGATTAATCTAATCAAGCCAAAGATTACTGCAATCATTTGGATTTATTTAGAAATTCTTTTATTTATTATCTTTAAACCTGCATCAATTATTTCTGAAGTACATATAATACAGGAGCAAAAGGCGTCAAACATAACACCATATTGTTTATGATAATATTGTATTCTTTTTTATCTTTTATCTTGAAATGAAAATACAAATGTACTAATATTTATCAATATTGACATTTTGAGCGTAATAGGGGATTTATTTAAAATAAACAACACTCAAATTTGTTGACTTTATATAGTAGTCGACAAGAAGGAGGGTAAATCCTGTTGATCAGGACATAGTTGATAGAAAGGAAGGGGGAGGGTAAAATCCTGTTGATCAGGACATAGTTGATAGAAAGGAAGGGGGAGGGTAAAATCCTGTTGATCAGGACATAGTTGATAGAAAGGAAGGGGGAGGGTAAAATCCTGTTGATCAGGACATAGTTGATAGAAAGGAAGGGGGAGGGTAAAAATTCTGTTGATAACGACATAGTTGATACAAAAGGAAGGGGGAGGGTAAAATCCTGTTGATCACAACATAGTTGACAGAAAGGAAGAGGGAGGGTAAAATCCTGTTGATCACGACATAGTTGATACAAAAGGAAGTGGGAGGGTAAAATCCTGTTGATCACAACAAAGTTGACAGAAAGGAAGGGGGAGGGCAAAATCCTGTTCATCAAGACATAGTTGATACAAAAGGAAGGGGGAGGGTAAAATCCTGTTGATCACAACAAAGTTGACAGAAAGGAAGGGGGAGGGTAAAATCCTGTTGATCAAGACATAGTTGATACAAAAGGAAGGGGGATCTAAGTCAACTCACATTATAGTTAAAGCAAAGGTCAATTTTATCATCAAAGTTTACTCAAAGTCCATAAATTGAAGTCAATATTTACATTACAACACTCACCCATAGGAATAGACAAGACAGTTGTCAGAAGGCCTAAACTCTTTATCATCACAAATATCCCAACCACCATCATCAAGCTTGCCAAGATGGAGGACACGGCGACAAAAATGCTGAAGACTGTTGATATATCTGAAACCATGTAACAAAAATTTGATTCAGTTAATATAATACAATTTTTTTTTTTTTATTTCATAAAACATAAGAAGATTATATCAGTTCAAAAGGACAATTCAAAAGTAATGTTGAAGATTCCATATTCTGACTTATTATTACTATGACCTGGTTTTCGTTTGGTCTGGTCTTCCAGGATGGCAATCATTATTGAATAATTTGGTTTGGTCTGTTATGGTTCTATGTCCCATTAACAGCCAGGATCATGTAAGAAAATGTCAGGTTTGATGGTGGAGGAAAACCATAGTACCTTGAAACAAGAGATCCCAGAGGGATCTTGGCGCCCACCAAAGAATGATCTATGTCTGACAATGGAAAGAGGGATCTTTTCTCTGCTTTTCAAACTTTTGCAAACATACTATATATAAAATTTGAGACAGATCGCTTCAGTACTTCCTGAGAAACAGCAGTAACAAACTTCAACTATCAAAATCCAAGATGGCTCCTTGGCGGCCATCTTGATGATTGATCGGTCCCAAATCGAAATATGCACAACTAGGGCCCTAGGGGAACCTATATATGAAATTTGAGACAGATTCATTCAGTACTTTCTGAGAAATAGCGATAACAATCTTAACTATCAAAATCCAAGATGGCAGCCTGGCGGCCATTTTGTTGACCGATCGATCCAAAAACGCATTATGTACAACTAGAGCCCTAGGGGCACCTACATATGAAATTTGAGAAAGATCCCTTCAGTACTTTGTGAGATATAGCGATAACAATCTTTAACTATCAAAATCCAAGATGGCTGCCTGGCGGCCATCCTGTTGACCGATCGGTCCCAAAACGCAACATGCACAACTAGGACCCTAGGGGAACCTATATATAAAATTTGAGACAGATCCCTTCAGTACTTTCTGAGAAATAGCGATAACAAACTTTAACTATCAAAATCCAAGATGGCTGCCTGGCGGCCATCTTGTTGACCGATTGGTCCCAAAATGCAATATGCACAACTAGGGCCCTAGGGGACCCTACATATGAAATTTGAGAAAGATCTCTTCAGTACTTTCTGAGAAATAGCGATAACAAACTTTAAGTATCAAAATCCAAGATGGCTGCCTGGCGGCCATCTTGTTAACCGATTGGTCCCAAAATGCAATATGCACAACTAGGGCCCTAGGGGAACCTACATATGAAATACGAGACAGATCCCTTCAGTACTTTCTGAGAAATAGCGATAACAAGAATTGTTAACGGGACGGACGGACGGACGGACGGAAGGACGGACGGACGGACGGACGGGCGGACGGACGGAAGGAAGGACGGACGGAAGGACGGACGACGGACCACGGACAAAAAGCGATTTGAATAGCCCACCATCTGATGATGGTGGGCTAAAAACCCACCAACCATCGGTCAGTACCTGGCAATTGCCCCAAATAGAATTTGAACTTGTGACTCTGAGGTGTAGGGCTTATCAAAATATGTCAGAACCTTCTTATCTTAACCATTCGGCCACTGCTGCCCCCTACTGCTTGTTAAATGATATTTATTCCTATTGGAGGATTAATTAATTAATTATCATTTAATTTTACCCATTAAATTACCAGCTAAATACCAAATAATTAACATGTATTTCAGGCCTGAAGAAGTCAGTCTAGGTTCAAGGTCACCAACCTGTGATACAAGGTCATGAGATCCTGCCGCACCATCCGGTCCATAATATCTTTGGTGGGCAGAAATAATGTGTCGTTGTTAGGATCAGGGTATAAATCCTGTAGTCGCTCTGCTCTAGTGAGTTCTTTTGGCTGAAATAGACATCAATACCTGTATAAAACCTTTAATCGTAGAAAATAAGTGATATCTAGAGTTTCCCCTTTTACTCCAGGTTTGAAAAATAACAAAAGCCCCGCGTTCTTTATTCATAGTGTTCTCATTGATCTGTCAAATGGATTTGAGCAACTTATCGGATGATCGGGTGGCACACAGCATCAAACCTATTCACATTCTTTTTCATTGGTATAGCCTGTCATAAAAGGTTGAAACCTCCATGGTCATTTACACTTCTCCAGATACTCCGATTTTTTCCCCTAGTATGTATTGATCCACAGACTTTTGACTCTACATAAATACGGACATAGATATGTGTTACTATGTGTCAGCATTACATATGCATGTGTCCGTATTTATAAAAACAAACACCTGTGATTGATTTATCAATGTTACGCTTTGATAAAATATGTATACATATTGTATATGTCCATATGTCCTATAATCAGGCTACAGATTACACCCCATTTAAAAAATGAAAAGGTGCTCAATAAGACAAAATTATTGCAAACCTTTAAAATTTTGGTCTTTATTATATGCCTGAGCAATTTAAATTGAGGCCTCAAAAGTGGGAGGGGTGCTTATAGGGACATGAGCGCTCATTGGGTCCAATACGGTACATAATCCCATAGCAACCGTTGTACATAAAATTCATCAGCTGATCAGATGCATCCATTGGGTATTTTTATTATTGTATGATTTTCTAGTCGAACAAGAATTTGCAATCGTGGAAAATGATGTCAACACACAATATTATAATAATGAAGACCTTCTGTTGCTTTAATTAATTATTAATCTGCATACTGGTCTAATACATGAGACATTCACCCGCTGCTCTGGACAGGAGTATCCTGTGAATTTTTTTTTATGCTCAGAAGACCCTCACTGACAGCCATCAAGTCAATATGTACGGTCATGATCATGAGTTGATATCAATAATAAATCATAATTAGAGTTAATTTATATATTGTACGTTCTATCATTGTTGCTGTATATGTCCAGAATGCTTCTGTAAATCCATAACATAAAGACAAAGTGACTTCAAGCTGTACAATTTACCTAATTTGAACCTTTGTTTAACAAGCATGTCAAACAATTGACTGAAAATTTGTCTGCTACATCCGTTTAAATTTGCTATTTGTAAAATTTGTCATTTCATTTCCAAATAGTCCTAACTGCAATTTGATTTTAATGTATTTTGTCCAATATATGTAACTCTATGCATTAATACTCCCACATTCTGATAAGAAATACAATCTAGTAAGAAATATTATCTGGCATCAAGGTTTCCTGTTAAGAAAGTTTAATTCCCATTACACCTGAGGCCCCCTCCTTTTCAATTTATTATCGGTACACTTCAGTAGAATTACTTTAAATGATGTACCTTGCAGTTGTAAGGCACATCAAATGTTTGAATAGCTGGTCCTATAGATTTCTATAGGTCAGTATTCTAAACAGAAATGAAATCCTTTTCAAAAGAGAGGGACTTAATGCCTCAGAGGAGATGAATTAACCACTAAGAAAACCCGAGTTATATAAACTCTGCTGTTGGTTCAAATTTTACACACTGACCTACCCTATGAAACTTCCTTCAAAATCATACTTTGCTTTTGATGTCAAACACTATATAGATGTAATTGCATTCAGATGACATGCCTTTGTGAAAACTTTTACAAGTTATAAGGTAATTTTTACATAGGATC
The DNA here is from genome assembly GCF_041381155.1 of Argopecten irradians. Lineage (NCBI taxonomy): Eukaryota > Metazoa > Mollusca > Bivalvia > Pectinida > Pectinidae > Argopecten > Argopecten irradians. The sequence goes on from NC_091139.1 coordinate 24,917,036, forward strand.
ATATAACAAGACTTCCAACAAACATAAAATTGTTTAATTTTATTTTTAGAAATTCCAGTTGGCAAGCAAAATTTCAGCTTTCAGAAAAATTATTTGAAGTTAAAATCAGTTTTTATATGATACATTTCACTAGAAACTAGAAAATGATTAATTGTGAGTTATTTTAGTAAGGTACATTTGGATTTTTTTACACCGACAACCCATAATAATCATGAGATGATAGCTTTTGATTTTATTAGTTTAGTTTATTATAATTTGTTTTTACTTTTTTAGTAAAATCACAACAAATACAGCTAGAGTAAACATATATCCTTGTGTCGATGTGATATATACCCAGATTAAACATAATATATGATTACGATATTCGTTATATCTGGACAACATGTACAAAATTTATGTTCCAGTATTTCATCAATGGCATACTTATAATTAACTACCGTTTTCGAACCAATATAAGCTTAAGAAAGTCAAGCAAATAAGAGTGTGCTTACTAAAACCAAATTTAGACTAGCATTTCATAAAATTGTTCCATGAATTTAGCCATAAATCAATTTGAAAAAGATATCAGTAAGGAGACCAGTAGAGTTTTTAACTATTTTCAGTGACGTCTGCATTTAAAACTACAAGCCAGCAGTCTGTACCTGGCAATTGCGCATGCCCCACTTGGGATTCAAAATCAAAAGCCAGAAGTGAAGGGCTTGTGGTAATATGTCGAGACATCTTAACCACTCGGCCACCGCAGCCCCCAAAGAGGGAGCGGCACTTAAAAAGTTGAGGGCACTTATTGGGTTGAATACGGTATATATCTATATCCCTTTTCTGACAACCACTGACATTTGTCAATAATTACCATATCATATTTATTATTCACATAATTAGGACTTTTAAAGGAGTTCTAGAATAATAACTTCCATTATATGATAATATTTAATACTAAACCTTGGTATTTATTCACTTAATTAACTCCATCAAGTGATATAGGCTAATTTTATTTTAGATTAGTTTCAACAGTGCCTAATTCACTAGTTTTGTATGACCATGTACCAGTATATGGATCAATGAAGTAATATCAACATATGTAGTTGTTTTCCATATAACACTGGATCCTTATAGACATATGTCTGTAGGATACAAATTACTTAAAGTAGTAAATATACGGCAAAGAAGTAATTCTAAAAGTGTGGACAAAAGATTGTCAAATTTTCGAGGCGATCTGCCCCTTTGTCAAGACACAAGAAGGAATAAAATTACATGTTAAGGACGGTCAAGGACGTACACAAAAACATAAACAATGAACACATATAGAATATGTACACATAAACTAAAGGGACAATATCTAGGCGTATTGTTTGAAGGATCCCTTCGGTCAGTCCCTATAATTGGTTGCGATCACCGAAGGCTTATTTAGTTCTATACATGTTCATGTATATAGGTACTAGCCATGCTGCTATTAGTATGAACCTTAAACAAGATATAGGCAGTGTAACAGGGCAGTGTTACTGTAGTTTTATCTAAGACTTTGTTACTGTAGTTTTATCTAAGACTTCCTGATATAACACAAATGTAGGCCTAATTAGCTGCCATATGCATGTACTTTAATAGCAAGAATTGTTTGAGAACAGCATAAACTAATGCTTGCCTCTAATGGCAGACTTTGCCAACAAGAGCTCAAGAACACTTTGGTCCTGCGACTTGAAATTCAGGAACCAAATCCTATTGTTCACATCCAACACAATACTTAATATCACAATCTTATAATAATGCAGTACAATGTAAATGATAATGGGATTTCAACACTTGCACCAAACCTTAGTGGATGATGACGTGATTGCATGAGCCTCCCTCTCTGCCCCACCCCCAACCTTCCTCTTTTTCTTGCTCCTCTTTGACAAGTGAGCTAACAAGATATTTGCATATTGCAATAAAAGCTTAATGTACAGCAGTAGTTAAAGTGTCCAAACATTCTAATGATAGGTGAAAGATTTTTTCCTGTGAACTCGAGCTGGCATTATTCCTCAAAACCTTAAAACTTGGCACATCCTTAAATGACCCTGGATGTTAAAACCAAACCCAGATTAATATGATGTTACATATCCAAACCTTAGTCCATAAAGAACAAACCAAAATGGCTGCAATATCCAACCGAAGGAATGTTGTTTGAACTATCAAAATTCATAGCTATATAATAACTAAAAGAAAGGGAGATAAGTTTTAAATCATCAAAGATACCTTCTGATTAACTCAGTTTTTACCATCATGATCATTATATATGATTTTCTAAAATCTAAAATGACACTCGGTATTTTAGTTTAAAATGTAAAAATAAAGGCACCTTTCCGAAACAAAAATTTAAAGTTTCTTGAAAACAACAATGACACAAGAAAATGAATATTGATGGCCTAAGATAAAGATTATATGACACAAAACAAATGCAAGATTTCCTGTGTAATATATATGTTAACAGGGAAAATTCATTTCGCTGTTTTGCCATCTGGCACAGTGATATTCAACCGACGTGCAGTAATTATCATGACGGCCGGAAACATAAAATGACCAATGTTATAAAAATCAGCATCTAATTTATAGATATCAAATGGTTAAAAAGGTGATGGTAAGTCTATCATATACAGTATAAGCTAATAACTTATGTGACTCTATAAAATTATCAATTTCATTTTACATTTCTATATAAACAAGACATCCCAGAGGGATCTTGGCGCCCACCAAAGAATGATCTATGTCTGACAACAGAAAGAGGGATCTTTTCCCTGCTTTTCAAACTTTTACTACATACTATATATGAAACTTGAAAAGATCCTTTCAGTACTTTCTGACAGATGTAGCAGTAACAAACTTCAATTATCAAAATCCAAGATGGCTACCTGTCGATCATCTTGCTGACCGATAAGTCCGAAAATGCACTAGACCCCTTCAGGAACCTGCACATGAAATTTGAGAATGATCCCTTCAGTACTTTCTGAGAAATAGCGGTAACAAACTTTAACTATCAATTGTTGACCGATCTGTCCCAAAATGCAATATGCACAACTAGGGTCCTAGGGGAACCTACATATGAAATTTGAGAAAGATTCCTTCAGTACTTTCTGGGAAATAGCGGTAACAAACTTTAACTATCAAAATCCAAGATGGCCGCCGGTCGGCTATCTTGTTGACCGATTGGTCCCAAAATGCAATATGCACAACTAGGGCCCTAGGGGAACCTACATATGAAATTTGAGAAAGATCCCTTCAGTACTTTCTGAGAAATAGCGGTAACAAACTTTAACTATCAAAATCCAAGATGGCCGCCAGTTGGCTATCTTGTTGACCGATTGGTCCCAAAATGCAATATGCACAACTAGGGCCCTAGGAGAACCTACATGTGAAATTTGAGAAAAATCCCTTCAGTACTTTCTGAGAAATAGCGGTAACAAGAATTGTTAACGGACGGACGGACGGAAGGACGGACGGACCACGGACCACGGACCACGGACGAAAGGCGATTTGAATAGCCCACCATCTGATGATGGTGGGCTAAAAATTTAAACCCGTTTTGGAAAGGTAGTGGCCCTTTTGTTAACAGATGTATATACATATATTTGAAAATTGAGAGCGATTATGAATGACAAGGGAGACCAATTGCAATCAAGGGGGATAACAAACAAGAGATCCCAGAGGGATCCCGGCGCCCACCAAAAAATGATCAATGTCTGACAATGGAAAGAGGGATCTTTTCCCTGCTTTTCAAACTTTTTCAAACACACTACATATAAAATTTGAGACAGATCGCTATAGTACTTTCTAAGAAATAGTGGTAACAAACTTCAACAATGAAATCTAAGATGGCGGCCGGTTGCCTATCTTGTTTACCGATCAGTCCCGAAAGGCATTATGCGTCAGTCCTAAAAGGTACTATGCACAACTAGGGTACAAGGGGAACCTATGCATGGAATTTGAGAAAGATCCCTTCAGTACTTTCTGAGAAATAGCGATAACAAACTTTAACTATCAAAATCCAAGATGGCCGTCAGTCAGCCATCTTGTTTACCGATTGGTCCCAAAATACAATATGCACAACTAGGATCCTAGGGGAACCTGTATATGAAAATTGAGAAAGATCCCTTCAGTACTTTTTGAGAAATAGCGGTAACAAACTTTAACTATCAAAATCCAAGATGGCTGCCTGTCGGCCATTTTGTTCACCGATCGGTCCCAAAATGCAATATGCACAACTAGGGTCCTAGGGGAACCTGTATATGAAATTTGAAAAAGATCCCTTCAGCATTTTTTGAGAAATAGCGGTAACAATCTTTAACTATCAAAATCCAAGATGGCCGCCTGTCGGCCATCTTGTTCACCGATCGGTCCCAAAATGCAATATGCACAACTAGGGTCCTAAGGGAACCTACATATGAAACTTGAAAAAGATCCCTTTAGCACTTTCTGAGAAATAGCGGTAACAAGAATTGTTAACGGACGGACGGAAGGACGGACGGACGGACCACGGACAAAAGACGATTTGAATAGCCCACCATCATCAGATGGTGGGCTAAAAACAAACAAATGTCATGTATACATATATTTGTAATATTTGTACTGCTAACATGCTTCAATTTTATATATACATGTTGCTGTCTATACATAAACCAGAACAAATATGTCTGCACCCAGCTTATTTGACATTCGATGCCCTACACACCTACAGAGCAAGACTCAGTAATTAAATATAACCACAAGACACAGTGTTACTCTGGGCCGAAGGAGACTTCATAATTCCCAGTAATGACACCCTGTCTAAAAGTTCATTTACACCACAACATGTGCTACATATTCCCTGTTGAAATATAACCTGTTTGGCTTATCGCTTTTTTGTCCTGATGTTTTGCAGTGCTAGCATGTTGTTATAACCCTGTTAAGAGCTATACACACGAATAAGAATTGTGTCTCAACTTTAGGGAGAAGGCATGACTCACTGCTTAGTTTTGTTTGTTTATTTTATGTATCAATGATCATATCCCGTATATTTTCCTCCCACTAGAATTAGCATCCTGGTGAATACCAAAGCTGTTAAATGGCAATAATTATACATAATAACTCGATAAAACCATTATTATCTTCACACATTCTTCAGATAGCCCTAGGGCTGATATAAGTCAATATTTCTTTGCATTTTATGGAAACAAGCATTAAATACAGATATAGGAAAAATAATAAAAGACGGCTAATATGACAACACACTTGCAACTATCCCTCAGACAAGAATTCATATTAGTGTGAGCAATACAAGGGGATTTCAAACTCTGGCCTAAAAGTATTCAAGACCACTTTATTTATACATAAAATGAGGAAAGGTATATCAAGACAGATACCAAAGTTATTCTTATAACCACCCTTAGTCTATTGAGATCAAAAAAATAATATGAACCTGAAAAATATTTCAGCATATAAATACAGTAAGTTGTATCCTGAAACACACCCCTCCATCTCTCTAAACAACAACATGTAGTTACCATAGTTAACCTCAAACACACCCCTCCATCTCTCTAAACAACAACCTGTAGTTACCATAGTAAACCTCAAACACACCCCTCCATCTCTCTAAACAACAACCTGTAGTTACCATAGTAAACCTCAAACCCACCCCTCCATCTCTCTAAACAACAACATGTAGTTACCATAGTAAACCTCAAACCCACCCCTCCATCTCTCTAAACAACAACCTATAGTTACCATAGTAAACCTCAAATCCAACCCTCCATCTCTCTAAACAATAACATGTTGTTACCATGTAATTACTACATCTACCCGTAAAGCAGACCAGGTTATACCAGTTACTACCAAAGTAATGCTTGCATTTATCCCCATATTAAACTTTCTGAATTCCTGATGTACCATATTCAACCCAATAAGCGCCCTATCCTCATTAGCGCCTCTAGCATTCCCTTTTTTAAGCTTTTTGCTCACGAGGCCTAAATTTCACGCACCAGGAATTAAAAGCAGACTTCTGCTAATATTTTCATTCTATTACATTCAATTTATTAAGTGCACCTTATTTTTTTCAATTTCTAAGCTCCCTGGGCGATTATTCCTATCAAATATGGTACAAAAGTTTTTTATGATTATTTACTGACACTCACCCACCCTATCTGCCAATGCATTTTGTATTGATATAACCAGGATTGCAAGAACAAGTAGGTTTCTGTGGGTCACCGTGACACTGTATGGTAACGGGATCCAGCCCAAAAAATGAGAGGGGTACGTGCTAAATCGCTTCAATAACTCAATATTATTTCATTTGTTTATCGAAACCCATCAAAAATTAGAACAGTGGGAGCTTTAAATTTTAATATGTCCCACAAGTGTATGTGGAAATGAGAATAAAGTCTCCTTTTTTCTATTCAAACATGTACCTGGATCGTGTTTCCGCACAAAGTTATTAAAAATGCGTGAAAATATGAAAATATCTCAAGATATTGGATGCATTTCATTAAGATAAGATGTTGAATGAAGAATAAGGATAGAACAAAAACTATCTACCACTGGCGCACTTCAAATTTATCGTAAATACGTCCTTTGTTCCATAATTGATATTTAGTGTGCAGGTTTTGACTAAAGTGTACGTGTTTGGTACGCACAACATTCCAGTTTGGTAGTCATTAGTATACGGTTTGGTATAACAACCTGGTTAAATTTTATTCCCAAACAGGGACCCGCAAAGCGTGGCATAATCCCCAAAAATAAACAGTAATTTGGTAATTTTGACTAAGTTTCCATGGTAACAGAAAAAATACCAAAAATGGAACGTTCGCAATAGCAATAGGCACAACTAGGGCACTTGTCTGATATATATACACAGAAAACGGGTTTCGCAGGCGATTATAAAATCTGATTGACTGAAGGAACTAACAGAGGAACAATCAAAGTAACGAACGAGCAAAAATGGACGCACGAAAAAAATGGCTCTGGGATCTCAGATTTTCCCCTGGGGAGGGAGTCTTTACTATAGTTTATAGAGGAAAAACACAGTTATGAAGATTATTAGCTTAGTTTTAATAGGAAATGATCAGTCAAACTGGGTTTGAGTTATTAGCCTGAAATAGCATTTTAACACCATATCCATATTTGTCCTGTCTGACCCCCAGGAACCAAAGGGGGCGAGGCCAAAATGGGTCAAAATGTTTGATGGAACCAAATAGTCTCCATAGATTAAAAAGTGAAATTTATAAAATCACTGACACAGCTGACTGACTTCTAGTTTGGTTTTGTTGTTTAACGTTGGCAAAGCAAATTGGAATTTTAAGCATAAGGTTTGGTAACATAATACACTAATTATATAACTATCAAAATGAAAAACGAAAAAACAAAACAAAAAACAAGATTCTAAAAGGTTTAACTTTAAAGTTTATTCTAATTCATAAATACTTTTTACAGATTTGAACCAAGTTTGCAATGCTTTTCAGTAGCAGCACTCGGGTGACTGTCAAGGCCTCTTGGGCCTTTTGCAGTGTTCTCCCTTAAGGAATTTTTCCTGCTGGTCCTACGGACCTGCTGACCCTAAAAGTTACCGGTCCTGACTGTAAGTTACTGGTCCTTACAAAGTTACAATTCATCCTTGTAGTTAATATAATTACTAGCAAAGTAATAGTTTTACTAACAAAATATATCTACATATCTGGATTAGTATCGTAGGCTCTCAACAAATTTAAAGTCAGTGGCGTAGGAAGATGAAACGTAATTGGGGGGGCAAAGGTCCCCCGGAAAAAGAATGGCTGAGATGAGTTTTACAATTTGTTGAATTTGCGAGCGTCGAAGTCACGAGATTTTGGTGATTGGAAAGTCTGGGGGTCTCCACTGGAAAAAAAATACGATTTAAAATGCCTGAGCTGAGTTTTACGATGTATTTTGATGAATATGCGCGCGCAGAAGTCGCAAGATTTTGTTGTTTGGGGGGTCCAAGGGTCTCCCCTGAGAACAAATATAACAATTTGGAATGGCTGAGATGCGTTTTACCAAGTATTCTAATGATTTTAAAGCGTTCTTAATACGGTAATTTTTTCGATTTAAAGTTACCTGCATTTAGAAATGATAATTGTGAGTGGCGTCATACCATTATGCAACCCAGCTCGATCTGAAATACTGGATTCACACCATCGGCACATTAATTGTTGTGTAACTCAAAATAATAATGAATTGATTTTCTTGCTAAGACATATAAACAAATCAATCTTTTAAGAAGCATTTCTTGAAATAGTATAATCCCTTGATGGACATTTTTAGTCTAGTTCGTGTGTATTGAATTTTCATTATTAAAGAACATCTTTAATGTTTTAGTAAACTCACCGCACAGCGGAAAATTTTCTAAAATAAAGTTTTGATCTTCGACCTTTCTACAATTCTACAGCCATTTTTGTTTGTATATATATCTTTTATCTGGACCAAAAGTTGCCGGTCAAAGGACCAGCTACACAGTTAAAATTGTCTGCCCGACTATAAAATTGCCGGTCACGGGCAGACGGACAGGCGTTAATTTCGAACGCTGGCCTTTTGTTGTTTATAATTTTGAATATTTTAACATTATCAGCAGATGAATATACATCTAAGATAACTATTTCCGGAGGATCATTCACAAATATTCACGGACAGTAGTGGGCCCAGCGCGAATCCTTGAGGGATTCCTGATGATACGTCTTTCCAATCGGAATGATGTTTCATTAGATTTAGTGCAGTTGAACAACCGAAATGCGATATGACACCACAGTCAGTAAATTATGGAGAATTGGATATATGCTGTTTAATAAAAATGAACACTTGAATAAGCATCGTTTGTTTCGCCCTGTAGATAAAATCATAGGAGCTGAGATAATAATGTTAATAAATTGGTATAAAAAATAGAAGGACATCGATATTAATTTTTTTATAAAATGCTTGATAAAATGTTTATCTGTAAATAGAACACAAGGTAACCTGTCTCCTCTCCTGGGGGTGAATAAAATAACATGATAACAAAAAAAGAACAACATGAGTAAAAAATACGCATGAGTATGGAAGTTTAAAAGTGTCTTGACATGTATTTAAAATGCTTTGTGATTAATTGTTGCATACTTTTTATAGGGTGTACTAGTTTTTTTCGGCTTTCCAAGTTATATACTTTTATATGACGAAGCTATATATAACAGCTACCAATAAACACCAGGGTTATAAACTTACATGTATACAAATGTAATTGTTTTCTATGATGGTAATTATGTATCGGCTCTTGCCGATAAAGGAGACTTTATTATCATTTTCACATACAATTGTAGGACATATTAAAATTTTAAGCTTTCACTGTTCTAATTTCTGATAGGTTTCGATAAACAAATGAAATAATATCGTGTTTTTGAAGCGATTTAGCACGTACCCCTCTCATTTGTTTGGGTACGATTTTTCCGGAAATAAATAGTATAAATACCTAACAACCGGGGCCGGATCCCGTTATCATACAGTGAGTGACATCTACCTGTTGTGGATCAAAGAATTCCTACACCTTTTCAAAAAATGATTCCTTGAGTTAAAGTGAACAGTCAGGCAAGGATGGCTAAAGTCGGTAAAAATGGTGTGAATGTATCCAGTATAATTTCTTATGAAATAGAAAAATAAAATCTCTCACCAAAATCTGTCTGCGTACGAAGAAATTAATTTAAATTATAGGAATCCTAAAACGTCCTCCCGGCTGACTATGTCCGTGGTTACATTTACACGCAGCCTCGCTTTCAATGCTTTCAACTTTCCTTTACTTTAATGGTCAGAACTGGGAAACGTAAGCAGAACTTGGCCGTCGTTTTTATATGTGAGAACTTTTGGAAGGCCAATGAACGCATTTAGACTGGTTTTCTTTGCCCGACTATTCACTTTAATGTGTTTAGTAACAGGAAAGACCAGGAGACCAAATGGGCTTTATAAATAATCATGTGACTATTGGTATATATAACACTGTCAATTGAAGTATACAGTAGAGGGTCAAATTTTGGATAAAACTATTATGAATGTACATTTATAAATAATACAAGTAAACAGTAAAAGTTGCAAGTTTCTGAAATATTTAACTTATCCATTTAACTGTTTTATTTTTGTAACCCTTAAAGCTTCATCCCACCATGCTTCATATCCATTATCAGGTTTCTATAATCTTCTTTGATATTGAAAAGAAGTCGTTTATAGATTTTAATTTTTCATAGAACCTTCTGACCTTCATTAATTCAATGATGGTCAAGGTTTGTTTGTTTTAGTTTTACGTCCTATTAACAGCCAGGGTCATGTAAGGACGTGCCAGGTTTGTTGGTGGAGGAAAGCCGGAGTTCCCAGGGAAAAACCACCGACCAGCGGTCAGTACCTGGCAAGGTAAATCTTATGAACAAACTAATGGTAGCGCTTTATCCCAACATGCTACGTAGCAAAATATTATCTTTTTGCAATAAATTAAAACAGGGTTAAGCCAACTAAATGATAAAACACGAAATTTAAGGACAAGTTACTGTAGGATAATCAACATTTCAATACATGATTCTTGCAACAACTTTTAAAATTCAATACAATAAATTTTGGATTTAGAATGAGACCTTACAATGATATAGTATTTCATGTGATATAATGACTCATTATTAATTTATTATACAAAATGACCACAACGACATCAGATCATCTATTTTTAGCATACATGATTAATACATCTGTAACTAGACATCATGTAACTACTGCTCTGGGCCACAACTGTAATATTAGATAGACACCATTATTATGTAACAATCAACTTCTATATACATCTGTTAAACAAAGGTACAAACCCCCTAGAGCTAGCTACCATTCAAAACATTAAGTAACTCAATACATTTACAAGTGTTTATCATTATTTCTGTTCTAACGATAAGTGGCCATGGACTCCCTGGAGCAATGAACAAAAGTTAAAAACTTTGATTAAAAAGTGTGAGCTTAATGTATTTAACAGCATTGAATCATTTGAAACAGGTACAAGTTTTCAAATCAATCCCAGCTACCTGCAAGGAGCCAAATGGACTAAGTACTTGTGTACCCAGAAGGAAAAAAATAATACCAAGAGATGCATTTTTATCATATGGAATACTACGTGTGTCCTTTAAAGAATGTAGGTGAATAAAAATTTATATATAAACAATATGTGTAAAAAGGGGGTATAACTCAGTCTGATAAAATCCACAGAAAGTTTAAGCGTTGCTGTTATTGCAAGGAAATTGAAATAGCAGATATTTTCAATACATCAAGAGGCCAGCCCAGAACTCTTTCGACAAAGGGGGATAAAACATCAAGGGGCCAGCCCAGAACTCTTTCGACAAAGGGGGATAAAACATCAAGGGGCCAGCCCAGAACTCTTTCGACAAAGGGGGATTGTTACCAAGTTAAAACTTAGAAGTAATTAATTCTTGTACAATTTGTTACAGTCATTACATGGAAACAAAGCATTGACAGATAAATGGATGGACAGACGAAACCAATCAACATCCTCTAGCTCTTTCATTGATGCAAGGAATGCACTTTAAATTTCTAATCAAAATATATGCCCTTCCCAAACTTAATGCCCTCTTAATCACAGGGACCTCGCACAAATTTTCAACCAACAGGAAACAAAGTGTTGATTATAATACTAATACTTCAATACATAATACTGTTGGTTGAAAATTTGTGCCAGATCCCTGTGCTAATGTGACTGTGTTATCTTTGCATGTTCTGCTGAAATATATTGAAAACAGGTTAATTTGAGGTATTTGAATTACAATTGGTTGACCAACTATATATACATTATTGACTTGATAATATAACTATATATAATATGGTAATAAGACTATATATATGTGTGTATGCATATTTTTCACAAGTACCTCCTTTCTTTAGGTTCAAGGTCAATATAGTCACATTTTTTGGACACATATGTCAGCCTAATGTCCGGCATACCATTTATCACATCAACATGGTTGTTGAATATACAACCTATACAGCTAGTCGCTGGCAAAAGCTTGGTAAAAATTATATTACAACAAGTTGATCCATTCCTTTTGAAGTACATAATTTAGGTAAAAGAGTAAAAGCTTTTTCCACCTCAAGAATATAAAATGTACTGTAGATTATGATTTATAGGGAGTATAACCTTAATTAAGCATCAGAAAAATTCAAAAGTATCTCAGGTATGATGTCAACATCATCATGACAGATTCCCATTATGATAGATCATTCATGTCACCAACACAGGTAAAAAATGTCCCAACACCACAGGCCATTCTCCTTAAGCCACTATAGATGATTAACATATATCTATCTGGCTGTATGGTGAAGTACAAAGAACCTTTGTCAGAATATTCTTACACTGACTTGTATTCATGTGACAAATAGACAATGTTAACTGTTGGTGTCATCAACAAAAATATCAAGCTACTAGATAATACTGTCATTGATTACTCATCATTAACCAAAAAGTTGCCGTATATTTACCGTTTTCAAACCCAATCTGGTTTCCTACTTTAACAATGATGAAGGGCTTATCAGTACTTATTTGTGCATGAATTTTGTGGGCATAGTCCAAATTTAGTTCTATTTTGAATTCCTGATTTTTTCATTTATTTACTGTGTTCTCTGGGCATGCACTTGTTGGGTTGAATAGGTTCATTTATATTGTAAAAAGGGGATCCAATGCTTCAGTCCAATTGATGAAAAAGAGTACCAGATAGTATATACCGTAACTGTTGTGAAAAGGGAAAAAACATAGTACCAGATAGTAGATATATATATACCGTAATTGTTGTGAAAAGATAAAAAAAACCAGTACCAGATATCATAGCATACATGCAACTGTTATGAAAAGGAAAATAAAAACAATTTAAGGATGCATTCCTGGTTTTAAGGAAAAATATACACCAACAGTTGAACAAGAGTAGATGACTTTTAATAAAAGTTTTATGTACATGTGTATAGCCAACTTGGTTAGCCAAGGGTATTCAGACGATACTCTCCCTGGTTAAGTTTTAATATCTGCCTTACATATGGCTTTTTATAAAGTTTGTCGCATAAAGCTTCAGAATACACTCACTAAATTAAATCTTCACTCTGCACTTGAGAGCAAAAATTCCATGTGTCATGTGCTTGTGAAAAAAATGAGTTCTAAGTTCCGATATATTCTTCAAGAGCAGACAACTCCATAGATATCATCCGAACATCCGTGTTAAAATGAAATAATATTTGGTTGGTTTTGGTTTTATTATTTTAACATACCCTATAAATTGCCAGGATCTTTTAAGGATGTACCAGGTTTGTTGGTGGAGGATAGCCGGAGTACAGGAGAAAAACCACTTACCAGTGGTCAGTATGTGTACCTAGCAACTGCCCCACATGGGATTTGAACCCATAATCCAGTGACTAAGAGTTTTTGGTTATATGTCTGGACATCTTCCGACCACTTGGCCATCGCAGCCACAAAGAAATACTAATGCCTCCACAATGTTATACATAGAGGTTAATATATGGCCATATATTTTAAGATAATTTCAATTTATATGCATGATACAAATGCAGTAGTTAATTCATGCATGTTACATAACAAAATCTAAAGCCATATTTTGGACAATGAATGCATGTAAAAAATGTATATACTACATACCAAAATTGTCCAATATTTAAATGACATTGAAGTCCATGCATGTGTAGTTTCAAAATACATTGTTTTCAAATTAGTAAAAATTACACTAAAGTTATAGAGTACAGAAAAAAACATCAATTTGATATATTGTACCAAGGAAAACATCAGGATGTTTTTAGCTAGCTCTACAAAATTTTACATTGTTGTTATTCAAACTGTAATGGGAATTTCTAAAATAAATCATAACTACACTCTTTTCACAAATAAATACTTTCAATTTTAAATCAAATTAAATTTTGTCAAAATTCTGCGATGTTCCTTGGTGCAACTGCAAGTGTAAATTCTCATTTAAATTTTGGTACAAAGTTGGAAAAATATAAGATATCAATGTATTGAACCATTTGATTCATTTACTAGACATTTCTTAGTTAGTCAATATACATAATTTTTCTATCTGCTAAATCAGGTCATCATTAACTGGCCAAATATTATCATTTATTCCTTTGATGTGTCATATGGCTTAATTTGTTAGCTATTGTTATACTTCCACATTTTTCTAACACAATGTACATCTGTATCAATATTGACTTTATATATAATACAAGTATATTTTGATTATATATAGCCTTATTTAGCCTATATGTTTTAAATACTATTATAAACAGAACCCAAGTCTATTTGTGCAGGCCTACATGTACATGTACATTTAGTAGACAATATTATGATACTTGACCATTCAGAATATAACAAAGCTATGAAAACCGTGAAGTCTGTCGACGGCACACAATAAATTGGTCGGTGTACAGCAAGTATGCGTCTAAGATACCACATGTATACAAGCGTGTCGCAGTATAAATCTGGGTGTCGTCTGAAGACAGAACGTAAACACCGAAGATAGACAGAAGACGGGGGTAGGACTTACCTTCGATGCCTCAGTGGTCGGGAGTGCAGCATCTCCCATCTGCAACTTGAGATTGCCTTTGTTGACAAAGTAGATAGAAGTAAACATAAATACTGTCCCTAATAATGCGACGAAAGTCCACCGAGCCCTCATGGCGGAGCTCACAGCTTTTGACGGCAGATTTCCGTCCTAACACCCTCGATGATAGGGTTCTTCTTCAACGCGAGCATTCGTACGGGTTAGCACATAAATAAATTGTGAGGCGCCTAAGGGGAACACTACTGGAAGTCGCCGGTCCTGACCGGTCAGACATGTAGTAATTTATACTGAAAAGCTGGAAAACCCCTTACCGGATATCAGTCTGGCAGATAGTGTTTAAATAGGACACGTCTTGCCATCATATAGTCAAATGTATGTGACACGCGTAAACACACGTGAAACATATAGCTGTGCAGCATCCGTACTGAACAAAAAGATCGCCAGATTCACAAACCAATCTATAAAATTTCAGTAATCTCTCGTTCTTTAATCATTCATAAATAAGCTTTAAGATAGTGATCGGATATGGATGAGAAAATCAATTCCACCCAAAAACTATTAATAATCTAAATATAGTATCTTATGGCATCTTTTCTTGGAATAAAGGACGTATATGAGCTCACTTATAAATCCTTGCTCTATAAAAAATTATATTACGCCACAACATGCACCACAATACACACAATGTAATTCTTTATAAAAGTGAAACTTTTTCGCATACAGTGATTTCCTAAACGCTGTTTAGTCGGAGATCTACAAGTAGGCCTACGTGTACGTCCTTGCCAATACATGTATACAGGTTTTTGGTTTTGGGGTAACATGATAACCACTGCTAGTCTACGTATACGACTATTAATCTATTAACACATACCAGGCTATTTATTAAATAAGAGAGAGAGAGAGTTAACTGTATGATCATAAAATATTATTACACCAATAATGGACAATAAAATGTATGCAATATTTCGGCAAATTAAATGTACAAATATGTATATATGTAGCTTCAAGATGCTCCACCGCCGAATTAACACAAAAATGATATAAAATAACTTTCTGGATTCGCAATTAATACTTCATCCCATATTGGGAATAGTGACACAAGAGTTTTAATAATTTTATCTTGAAGTAGGAGGCTCAAACTTTTCAATATTGATAGTGGTGTGAAGTAAGTAACTTTTGTAACTACAGAAAAATACTTAAGAGTCTGCTGCTGTTTTTGAAAGAAAGAGAAAAAAAACTTATGCTATTCTTCAGCGCTGTAGCATCTTTAACTATAGAAAATAAAATCAATGGTCTTAAACAATAAATAGGCACGCATTACATGTACAATTATTACGCATTGTCCGCATAGTTATTTCATGCATAACGACACTATTGCTTGTAATTGTAAGGTATCTATGATTAGGTTCCAATTATTTTTGGATCTGCATATCTGAGAAGCCATACCGGTACAATCAGTAGTAGAGGAAACGTCAATAGTAATCAAAGACTATAATGGTATGACAACAATAACGGCAAGTTCACGGCGAATTATGCATTTGAAGAACATCTTCGCGTTCATCCTAATTTTCAGAGGTTCGTTAGATTGTGGCAACGCATACATCCCTTGAACAATTTTTCTAAAGGACTTCCGATTGCAATACACAACGTTAGAATTTTACATTGAATATGAATAGTATAATAAAGGTGTGGTAATGTTAAGACAATAATTTCAGCAACTTTTGGTCGAATCCTAAAGCGTTATTGTGGTATCAAGGAAGGAGGAGTTATTTCCCTTGCATATTATATTGTCAGAGTAACTTTACATAAAAAATAAATAAATCAAACATATGTTTAATTCTATTTCACTTTTAACTTTTAATAAATATACATTTTGGACACTATTATGTACAAAATTGTAAATTTCATACATGTGCAACAAACGTAAACAAAAATGAAAATATATATTACACTGACATCGTAAAAATAATAATTATTATTAATTAACAATACTATTCTATTACATCCAATATAACAAAAGGTGCAATTAAAATGATAAGTCAAATCATAAAAAATATAATTTGAACCTAATGTTTTTGTTAGGACTTTGACAAAATGGCCTAAATTTAGCCCCAATTGCAATCTGAATCACAACCTTGAAATAGAAAAAATTATGTTGATGAACAGTGCAAATACATATTCACTTAATTATCAAACAAAATAAAATGGTACATACTGGCCAACCTTTAACAAGACATTAACAGGGTCCATTCTTTTTGTCCACCCTATCACCAACACCCCACCTCACACACATACCCTTTCACACACCCTTACACAGTACACACACATCCCCCTCCCAGTAGAACCATGTCAAAGACTAGCTTTTAATAGATATTTAATGTTTATATACAAATACTGCACCTCTGTCAAATTTATTTCTTGTAAAAATGCAAATTCTTAATATGTATGTATTCATAATACAAAGCTCATGATCAAGATTAAATTTGCAACATGTAGTATTCATGATCAGTGAAGAAATTATTTCATATATAAAGTGATGCGACTAACACTTTTCAAGACAAAATCAACATCAAAGCGTCCCAGGTTGTCTTTCCATGTTATACATAAATCGAAATAAATGAACACCACAGAGGCTTTCAATTGGTTCACATTGGCACAAAAAGTTCATCTTTTCAAAAAATCCTACAGCTTTTTCTGCACTCTGAACTCGTACTGGACGAACAGACTTTTCCGCCATGATCTTTAACACTTTGGAGATCAGTCGACGACCAATTCCCATTCCCTGAAAGTCATATTTCACAAACATAAATGTTATGTGATGAAAATATTCACAACTAAAGGATCCATCTGGTGATGCTATTTGTTTATTGGCAAGTTGAAAACTTAATTCCCCAATTAATGTTTCGGTGCCATAAAGTTTCTTGTATGCAAATAAAACACGATTATCCTCCGGCACATCAAATACTTCTCCACAAACTTCCCTTGCTAGCTGTCTGAAGCGATGTCTGTTTTTATTGTTTCTTATTTCTTCCTTTATGTAATAGTGGGCATCTACAATAGATGTAAAACAAATCAATTATAATTATTATAATATTGTAGTATTATTGTGCAAACATGCACGTGCTTTGAAGAAAAAATTCAAGGATCTCTATAGATATATTGCTAATCATTATTTTTATTCTCCAAGTCATCTGCATTTATGTCGACGATCAGTCACATGCATGACCATCATACAAGATATTTATATAGGCCTAATATGTTAATCTCTTATACCGATTTCATAAAAACCAAAAATCTCTATTCTACAGTATCTGCATGAGGTCAATATACTTTGGAAAGATATTTTAAACCTAACTACTGCAAATTATGGGCTGTCTAACGGTCGCATACAACGTTAGTAAGAAATAAATTCGTCTTAATGCGAAAGCTTCGAATTACAAATTGCTCTTACGCGTCATTTTTCTATTTAGTCATTAGCAGGTGCGTGAAGTGTATTCCCGCCAACTTTACCGGAAGAAGTTACATACTCTTCAACCAAAATGCGATCAACGTAAACGATGTTTGAGAGTATGAAGTCATAGCAACACCACAAAACTTCGCAATGTTGATGACGTTTACGATTTTGAGCTCAACCTTTTTTCCTGTGATATCAATCCGCCGAAAACATTAACATTCACCTTTGTAAATATTTCAGCTTTATATAAATTTCAAAGTTGTATTTTCCTGTTTACGATATCATAAAGTTCATATTAAATAAGTAAAAATATCTGTTTCGATCGTTTAAATGATTTTTAGAAAACTACATGTTAATCTAGCGGAGGAATTTTCAGCAGTGAAGTGGTTGTTTTTCAATGGTGGTCGCTTGATTTACGGAACCGTAAATCCCGATGTTGTAGGAACATGAATTCGGAAATAGAGCCCCATATTAGTAAAAAATATGAAATCAAAAAGAGATTGGGGAAAGGGGTAAGTTGTCCACATACTGATATAATATTAATGCACCTTTGTAAGTAAAACCTTTGTTTCGGCGTACTGTCATTCCAACAAAACAGCTGAAAATCGATGTGTCGAAGCTTGCATTCCTAAAATAGAGTAACCATACAATTTCTGTATTCTAATTACGCACTGTAATCGTTCATTGCAATAAAGATTATCTTATTCCGTCTATTTCATTTTTTTCATATTGTTAACTTAGCGTTACCTGTCATATCTTGGAATAGTGAAATATTTGCAAGATTGAAGCCAGAATTTTAACGTGGGCGAATAATATTGACAAGCAAGTGGAACATGCAAGGGAATGCCAATAATTTACATTGAATGCTTTGTTTATCCTTTTTGTTGATTTATGACACGTTAAAGAATGACATGGGAACCAATTTATGCAAGCTTTGTTTTTGAATTAATTTGACGAATTCAAAAAAGTAAAACACGTACAAGTGTTCCTATAATGTACGTTATGGCATTTTGCCAATTTGTAATCCTAATGATAATATTTCTGTAATATTACAGTAGTAGAGCCTCGAAATTCAGTGGGAAGAATTTAGTCCCGCAGCTTGACAGCTACTCAGTGTAGCAATGCCGAACAATATGCTATTGTCCAATTGGTTCCATTCCATCAAAGTCTTTGGGAGAAAATGAGTTTTTGTAAAGTTCAATTCTGCGCTAGAATGGTGCTAAGCATCTGAAGTAGTTGCTGTTGATGTGATCTTCAATTTTAAAACTGTGATATATTTTATGGCCATTTGGTCTTGCTGGGATGAGGTAATCGTAAGAGTTGAGTGCCAGTGGTGGTTCCACACTCTCAACCATGTTGAAGATGAATTGCAGTTTCTTCTTTCCTGTAGTCCTGTAATGATGGTAGTTTATTATTTTCCAGGATTCTTGTTATGCATCCAAGGTCTCTGATTAGTTTTGATGCATAATCACATGACATAAAATGGGCTGAATGACACTGGACTTTCTCAAACTATTGTAAATATAGAAATATTTATATATTTGTGGATGTGGGTCCCATATACTATGGAGTTGTACTCGGATACTGCATTTGTCAAGTGGAGTAGAAAATCAAATATGCAGCACTATACTAGGATTTTAACCAAGCTTTGTGAATACATGGTTCTGCATAGTATTGATGGATGAATGTGGTTGTTTTAAGTCAATATTTTCTTGAGACTTTTTGATATAACCAAACCAAACATATAGTAACTAACTTGATGATCTGTTTTATTTTCAGGCCTATGGAATCGTATGGAAGGCTGTTGATAGGCGGACAGGTGCCTATGGAATCGTATGGAAGGCTGTTGATAGGCGGACAGGTGAAGTAGTTGCTGTTAAGAAAATATTTGATGCCTTCAGAAACCAGACAGATGCTCAGGTAGTTATTTAATTTGAAAGTTCTAAAACTCTTAAAACTGTTTATTTTATAGGTTGGTTTTACCGAGATATGACTTTTTATTTTAAAATTAAATGACCTCTATGGTATTCAAATAGTACCCTTTTCCATTTTCTTTTTAATTGTTGAGTTGGAAAAATGAAAACTTTTGTTTTTTTTTACATTCATAGCAATATCAATGATTTTCTGTTCACAGCGAACGTTTCGTGAGATTATGTTCCTGCAGGAATTTGGTGATCACCCAAATATCATCAAGCTGCATAATGTTATCAAAGCTGAGAATGACAAAGATATTTACCTAGTATTTGAGTTCATGGGTAAGTTTTTGTTCAGTTCATATTTTGATTAATATAATTCATATTGTATCCAGGCAATGTGTTTACTACATTACAAGAGAATTAGCAATTTGCCTTTTCTTAATTTGGTTGAGTTATGACCATGTTGAACCCTAGCTAGCAGATGTTGTTTCCCCTGCTTTAAAGTCCTGTTTCATAACAAACTTAAAAGTTAAAATTGCATGTGTTTTGGCTACACTCTGGTTACATAATGACTGGAACATATTTCTTGCACAAGTTTTAATTTTTTAAGGATTGAACACGATAATAAATCACTCGGAATAAACTGCAAGGATTGAACATGATAATAAATCACTCGGAATAAACTGCAAATTAGTTTATGATTTTTTTTTTTTTTTTTTTAATTTTCAATTCTTTTCTTACAGAAACTGACCTCCATAATGTGATCAAGCGAGGCAGTATTTTGCGTGATGTACATAAACGTTACATTATGTACCAGTTATTAAAGGCAACAAAATATCTCCATTCTGGAAATGTCATTCATAGAGATAATAAGGTAAGCACATTGACATCTTTATCAGTACAGGTGATATATCTTAAAATTACTTTTCACAACACATCTTTTACTTTTTGGTCTATTTATATTTATATGTATATTTATTTGAAAATTAATGTCTTTGTCTGTCTTCAAATGAGCAAATTGGAGGAAAAATTTACACTGTAATTTCATTGTTTTTCAAAATAAAATTTGTCATATTAATTATTGAAATATTAATAAGCTGAATTATGACATGCTGATGATAATTAGGGCCCCGCATCGAGATGCGGGTGCCCTATAGTAATCAGGTTGTCCGTCCGTCCGTCTGTCTGTCTGTCTGTCTGTCCGTCCGTCCGTCCGTCCGTCCGTCTGTCCGTTTTTTTTTCTTTTGCACATTAATGATGGAAGGGAGTGGAGTATTTTCCCCATATTTTACATGATGATTTCCCATCCATCCTAGATCTGCTTGGTAATTTTTCAGGCTGAAATTAAATTAAAAAATCGGCCATCTTGGATTTTAACATTTAAAAAAATCACAATGTTGTTGCTCTTAACTGATAAACATTTTGTTATAACATTATGATGCAAAGTTGTTCAGAATTAAACAAGGAGTTGACTGTCCAAAGGTAAGGTCATGGGCCAAGGTTACTAAGTCAAAGGTCAAGGTCAAATTTAAAAAAAAAATTATTTTCTCATGAACATTTTGCTACAACATTTATAATGAAGCAGAGTTGTTCAGAATTAAACAAGAAGTCAACTCACCAAAGGTTTGACTGACCAAAGGTAAGATCATGGGGTCACTGCATCAAAGGTTGACATTTTCCATTTTTGGACTTATTAACAATTTGTTATGACATAATAAATAAAATTATTCATTGCTTAATATATTAATTAAAGTCAATATGATTTGAATCAAAATGGCTACATGATATGATTGATATACCATTCCACAGAGTTTATTTGCAGATACAACTCTTATGAAAAAAAACCTTTTACATGATTAAAATATTTGAGCAAGACCTTTATTCCCTTCCTTTCACATTGTTATGTGTTTCTTCAGCAAACTATGAGGTTTACCTGTTTAAAGGGTATTTGAGTTAATTGTATGCTCTTAATGTAATGTTAGCTTGGAATCAGATTCAAGTTAAATACTTGGAAGACTTTTCAAAGAATTATAATGTACCATCATCGTTTCCCAATTAATGTTGACATTATTTTTATTACATATAGCTAACACGGAAGAATTCGTTGTCAAAATACTACTTTTTCACTTAAGCACGTCAGACACATAGCGGGCCCTTTCTGACGTGTCAGTGTTCTGTTGTGATAAATTTTGTAACTCTGGATTAGTTTGTCTGTAACTCAAATTTTGTAAAACTGAAATGTGCATAATTTTTGTGTTTGATTTCAGCCGTCAAATGTACTGCTAGACAGTGATTGTGTGGTGAAGGTATGTGATTTTGGATTGGCTCGTTCACTCACACAAATAGGGATAGATGCAGAGACTGGAGACCCAAACCTTACAGAATATGTGGCAACTCGCTGGTACAGGGCTCCTGAGATCCTACTGGCGTCACACAGGTACAGTCACAGTTTTATGTACTCCTGTGTACATCTTATTGAATGTTTGTGGTAATTTTTCAAATGTTTCAAGATTAAAAATTACTGAAAATGATTTATTGACATATCTATGACTAAAGTTTTATTTTGTGAAATCTGCAACAATGGGATATATTTTTTTAGAATACTTGTCACAAATTTTCAAACATTGTATCTTTACTTTAACAGGTACACTAAAGGGGTGGACATGTGGAGTTTAGGCTGTATTCTGGGAGAACTACTAGGAGGCAAGCCTCTGTTTCCAGGCTCATCAACCCTCAATCAGATAGAGAAAATTATGTCTGGCATCCCTGCACCAACTAGGGAAGGTAAGATACAGGCAGCTGATAGACTTAATTAGACATTTTAATATAAGCAGTATTTAGTAGCAATAATACTTTTTACTGTTGTATCGGTCTAACCGTTGACAAAATAAATGATGTAATACCTCAGTATGTTGAGCGACAGTATTATCAACTGGTCAAGTGGTTCTGTCAATCGTCTGGAGGGGCGGAGTTTACATAGCCTACCCGACTTCAAGCGATAGAACGAGTGGGCAGAGTTTGTCTGACAATGTTCTAGAGTTTGAAAGGCAATATGGCTGCGTCTGATAAAAAACATGTGTGGAAGATCTTATGCTAACGGAGTACTGACAGACAGTAAACTTCATTGTGAGATACTTGATCATCATTATTACAGGGGTTTCAATATCAGGCGGTACCCGGTACTTTTTGCCGGTTGAACCTGGCTGTGGTACCGCCTGATTTGGGCTTAATTACATTAGATAGTATACAGATGGTATGGAAAAGTACCCCCTGAAATTGCAATTGAACCGCCTCTCCTGAAAGATAATAAAACTCCTTATTATAAAAGATCATCTTTTCATGAGATTAGTAAAAAAAAATCTGATGTTACGAGAAGAGGTTGTCACAAGATTGTAAAGAACATTTGACCGTCACCTGTTCATCGGAACCTAAGTTAAATAACAACAAAGTCTTACAGTTTATAGAATAAACAGAAATAAAATAATGACCCCTTTATTGGAGAAGAATGTTCGTACGGCGCAAACGGTTCCATCGGCTATTTGAGAATTTAGAGGCAATTTGCTGCATTTCCACGTAAAGGTCCTAACGATAACAACGTTAGATCTATGAGCGTACAATGTTTGTCCTCGAATGTTTGAAAAAACAGCACATTCTGTAAGAAATCCATTAACAGCAGATAAATCTGAAGTGAATTAAAAGTACTTTAGACGGCATTGATAATAAAGAAGTTGATTGATGAAGATACAGAGGTAAACTTATCGTGAGACGGGCCTCACAGCAGCCATTATGTTACTCTCGATGTACATTCCCTACCATGAAGTAGACTATATGCTATTGATAACACGAAAATTTATCCAGTCTCTCCCGGCTGAAACACGGACAGCAGCTCATGAAAACCGCGTTATCGCATTTATTGCATGAGCTATGACCTTCATTCCACAACATTTGCACTTCTTTGAACTGTGGATAATAGAAAGTATGGACACATCCTGCAGTTCTAATGGGTCACACATATCACACTATATAAGCCACGCCCACCAACCAATCAACTCGCCTCTAGCATTAGATTGTAACCCAATATGCAATAGGTATTGCGCAAGTTGCGTGGCGAGTACATCACTGTCATCGTCAACGGTTTGACTGACACGACAGTAATATATCTAGCGACTAAAGGTGTAGTAAATGATTTAAAGAGAGGTCCTGGCTTTGTTCCCGGGCTTTAGTTGATATCCATTATGCTGGCACCACTAAAAAAGGGGGCTTTACAAGAATCATGTCATTAGAACTGTAACTTTTATAAAATTTTCGAGACAGGGTAGTATACAATCTTGGCAGTTAAAAACACAGTTGTGAAAATATAGAAATGAGACATAATTTACAATTGTGTGTGATTGGAATTTATTTTTTTCTTGCAGACATAGAGAGTATACGCTCAGCTTACGGTTCTTCAGTGTTAGGGAAGGCAGCAGTAAAGTAAGTATAATATACATTCATACACAGCTGTTTCATGCTATATCAGTCAAAACTCTTTCCTCCGCAGACAAATGTTTTGTTACCTGAATAAACCCATCATAAATTTTGTTAGGAAACTATACAAGAAAAAAAATTCAAGTCCGGCCAATCAGTGTTTATGACTTCAGCAATTAAGTGTACGTGAACATTCCTCCTCAGTCAATAGTCAAAGTATTGAACAATCAATATTTTCAGACGATTTGTGCGTTTGTAACGATTTTCATACTTTATTTACATTTATATAGAGTGTCTGGTAACAATAATGATAATATGAGAAGAAGCTGCTGAAATGCCTTTAATATTTGTGAATACTTATTGGCGTTCATACATAAATCTGAATTTTGTTTTGGTTTGCAGGCCTAAGAGGACTTTTGAGGACATGTTACCTGACGCTCCAAAAGAGGCTATAGACTTATTACGACGACTTTTACACTTTAACCCAGACAAACGTATTACTGCTGATGAAGGACTACGTCATCCTTATGTATCTAGGTAAGAATAAGAGACCTAGTACACAATCCTTTTTGGTAGGAGGTAGTATTGGGGTTTAAGTTTTTCAATATGACCATCAGTGTTTATAATTAAGCAATAAACTATCTTCCTATGGCATCTATGGTCTATATAAATGCCAGACCTTTGCAGACAATCTTCATAATGCGCGCTAGCGCAGTATGAGATGATAGTCTGCAAAGCTCTGGCATCTATATAGACTATAGATGCCATAGGAAAATAGTTTAATGTTTATATTTACATTATCAGCTCATTTTAGGGTCTCTGCATTAACATTGTTTAAGCTAGACTAGGAAAACTGTTTGTCATCGACGATTTAATTCACAAGATAGAACAGCCATTTTGATGGTGATCAGTTGATGTCACCACGTCAACTTTAGTGACGTCATAATGGTCACGTTTTGAGTGTCAGTTAGTTTAAATAGTAGAAGTGACAAGGAAATGTAAACATACACACATAATATATTGAATTTTGTTAATTACTTTAATTGATTCCTTCTTCGAGGAATTTACCAGTGCATCAAACTACAAACATAGCAAAAGCTGGCTAAAACAGAGCAGTGTCATCAATTACAACATAAGACCTTTGATAAAAACAAATTCAGGTTTCAAATATTTGTGACTAAACATCACTGCTACTTGATTTAAAGCCTGGAAGTTTTCCAAACGTTGTGAAAATAGTACCAGTATGTTATTTTTCCTAGAACTCTAAAATATTTCTAAACCATTTATCAATTTGTGCTAGCTCTTTTATCTGGTATGATTGTTAGGCTGAATATACAAAGTTGGAATTTGTCTTACAGATTTCATAATCCGTCGGAAGAGAAAAGTATAGACTATGACGTGGTTCCCCCACTTAGTGACGATGTACAGTTAACAGTTGACGAATATAGAAACAAATTATATGAGGTAAGTTCTCATCACTCAGATGAAAATTACAAATAATAAAGCATATTTTACACAAAGCATAATATTAATTTGGGAACAGACATACCATGTAAGACTGATGAAGGCTTGAAATAAACAGTTCTTCTAAACACTTATTTAAGGTTAACTCCTTCACCCCTGACACTCCAAAGTGGACTATTCCAGCCTTTGACTTAGAAGAAGCTAAATGTGTCTTGAGGGGTGTATGGATAAGAATAAATCATTCATTGATTGTTTGTACACTTTCTGAAATACAAAATGTCTCTTTTGATTTTGCATTTGAACTTTTCAACCTGAATAAAAGAGGGATATATATTGTACACATGGAAGGCATTGAAGGATTTTTATCAATTCATAAAGATGGTTAAAAATTTATATGATTACTTCAATGAAATTTAATCTTGCATGAAATGATCATGATGGTACAACCGTTTTGACTATAGAATTAACTACAGAAGTCAGTATTTGTCTAATACTTATGTCATGTCTTATTACAGATGATTATGCAAAAGAAACAGGAGCGTCGCCGACGTCGTCAGGAGATGAGGAGTGCTCCTCATCCATCTCGTGTGCGCACTGAAAGTCCCCACCCTCCCAGCGAACCCTACCACAAAGATAACTCCCCTAAAGGGGCTTCCCCGAAAGTCTACAACAACAAACATGCAGGGGACGGCCCTCCCCAATCAGCCCCTCAACACCATTCATCATTTTCAGGTGAGAACAGGTGTACACTTATCTTATGAAATTTTATGACTACAAGGTCGTATCATCTCTTACCTGTGTAATTGTTTGAAGATTTTCTTTTCTTGTTATAATGCCATATTAAATTATAGATATCATTTAATGCCAGGTTATCCTAAGATAAATCTAAAGTCAGGTTAATTAAGAATTAAACTGTACATGTCTTTCTATGGAATCTATTGTCTATTTTAAGGATTAACTTGAATATATTTTTCATGTTATGGAGATATAACACAAAAATCTGAGTGTACTCTTAATAAAACCGTGAAGCGGTTTATGATGAGAGTACACTCATATTTTTTTATTATATCTCCATAACATAAAAAAAATATATTCAAGTTAATCCTTATAATTCAATTTACTAAAGATGATCTCTTCAATATTCAAAATTCATTTTGGGACTCTCTTGTCTATGAAATCATTATGCCGTCATATTAGCCAATCAGAAGCAACGTTACAAACGGCGGCACAATTTTTTCCTTTATGGGCTGATAAGTTAAAGTAAGCCAATGAAAATGCTCGTAAGAAGCAAAATTGAATTATATATAAATGCCAGAGCTTTGCAGGCAATCTTCATAATGCTAGTTTCTACTAGCTCTATCGTATTGAGATCTTTAAGGAAGCTGGAAAGCTGAGCAAGGTAGATTGTAAAATTTAAGTACGCATAAAGTATTGTTGCTATATATAGGTTCTATATTTGTATTCTGTATTTCCTATTACATACACCATATTGTATTTGTATTCTGTTTCCTATTACATACACCATATTGTATTTGTATTCCATTATACACTGTAGCATTTGGAAGAACAACACATGGCGACCAAGGACCTCCACAGACGAAATCCAGAAATGCACGACGACCAAATAATGAGAACATGGAGAGAGCTGCAACCAACGCTGGTGTAAGTCTATTTTTATAATTCACTGTTTAAAGTATCCGCTGTTCTCACACGCATCAATTTCTAAGTCAAGTTCTTCATAACCACTCTTATCACCCCTCTGCATGTCACCACAAATTTGAACAGTTCATGTATTGAATATTTTATCACTTCTCCAAATTCAGAGGCCATAAAATGTGGGCTTTAATATTCTTTCCTGAATTTTTGAGGCCTTTCGACTTCTGTATATAAATAGCAAACTTTTGTCCTAGTTTTTTGTATAGCCACAAACCTCTGAACGAGTCCCCTGGCTTCCTAGAAGTTCTTATGTAGGTTGCCCTTGATGTGTAGTTTTGCATATTTGATTTTGGAATGATGGGAATAAGAACATAGCTGGTAGGAAGCCATCCTGGAATTTGGAAATTGGAGTTCATATCAGTTTTTAATAAGAAAATATCTTAGGAAATAGATTTATGTAGTTTAAATGTTAATATGACATAATTTATCAACAGTTGTTTTCCCATATAACACTGGATCCTCATAGACATATATGTCTACACTAGTATTCTATGATATAATTTCATTTATTTATATGAGTTTGTGAACCATAAATAAGAAGAAGAAAAGACATTTAAGCAGCACCTTGCAATGTTGTTTTGGTATAAGCAATGCCTAAGAAATTTAACGAATTCCTGTAATTTGCACAAGTTTTCTCACACTCTGCTTTAGTGTTCCTCGAATATTTCTTTCAACTTGTTGGTCAAATAATTATGAAAGCACCTATGATGCTTTTTCAAAATAGATTATTAATTCATGAACAGTAATCGAGTACTTGGCACAAGCTTACAATTGTACTGGCATCAATTTAAAGACTTTATTTAATCTCCTTGGTAATGTGAAATATATAATAAAAAATTATCAATAAAATTTAAAGATGCTCCACCACTGACAAATGGTATTTTTTCACTATCAAAAACTGGAGCAACGAGTTACAAAAGTTACTTTCTTTACACCATTTCCACCATTGAAAAGTTTGGGCTTCTAATTTTACTTAAAGATGCTCCATCACTGACAAATCGTATTTTTTCACTATCAAAAAGAGAAAAACGATTTAGTATTTTTCTTCAGTTAAAAAAGTTATTAACTTTACACCATTACCACCATTGAAATGTTTGAACTTCTAATTTTATCTGAAGTTAAAAATATAAAAAAAATAATTAATTGCATCCCGAAAAAAATCCGTGGCACTATATCCTATAATAAAGTACTGATTGCGCATGCACCAAAATCAAAACAAATTTTTTATATTATTTTTGTGTTAATTAGAC
Source organism: Argopecten irradians (assembly GCF_041381155.1). NCBI lineage: Eukaryota > Metazoa > Mollusca > Bivalvia > Pectinida > Pectinidae > Argopecten > Argopecten irradians. The sequence continues at coordinate 24,945,882 of NC_091139.1, forward strand.
AGATATATTTCATGATTAAACAACACATTATTGCTCAAATGATGAATTTCATTTATGCTCTGTCGGCGGTGGAGCATCTTCAAAAGTAAAAATATTAATATGAAAAGTTACTTCCTGATATTAATTATCAAATTTTGATATTCTCCCAGTAATTGACTGTTCGTCAATAATGGTTCTGTTTACCCTTTCTGCACATTACCTTGTTCTCCTACAATACCCACCTTTGGGAAATTTATATTGGATCACAAGTTCACCTTGGTAAATTATTTTTTACCTGAAAGCGTAATAGGTCTCTGACCTATATCAAGACATGTGTCATACATCATAAAAAAAGTTTAGGATCTAGGATTAACAGGATTTCCCTTATTGCTTATCATTGAACCTCCATACTTTGGTCACAAGTTAATGTTGGTGGTGTAATGCTTTTTATACCAAAAATAGGTCACTGTGATTTTTATTTTGACCTTTAACTTACATTATAGAAAACTTTTTCATTGTTCTATATTATACATTTCTACCTGGGGAAACTGTAATTTGCCATTTTGTCTTGTTCACATCCAGGATCAAGAATAATACAGAGGCTTTCTAGGCTTACACTAAATACATAACTGGCACAAGCATTTAATTTGGCATTAATATCAAATGAAGGGTTGGTTTTGCTTAGGTTAACATTGATGCTTTTGTTATCACAGTCTGAATATTGAACATGCTTTAATCACATTTAAGCTTAATTACTAAGCAACAGGATACATATTTACCAAAACACAATTGACATTATTCCCCTCCCGCCCCACCCCCTTCAAGTTGTGATAGAGATTACATTACCTATCTATTTTGAAATGACATAACAGAAGCATTGATACTACAGTAGTTATTGAGTATTGGGGTTTCTAGATACCAAACCGATATAGGTAAACTATGATTTAATGTTGATACCACCTTCTGGTATTTGTGCTGTCACAAAAATCTAATTAAAAATGTCACATCTTATAATCACCAAATGGTGGGACTATTCAACGGTTTATCCTACTTCACCATGGTTTTTATGGTATCCTGAAATTGACAATTTACATGCCTTAGCATTTTTGGAACTTCTTACAAAGTATCCTGAAAAATTGTTGGGTGTTTTGAAATAACTGTTGCCTTGATCTAAATTATATTAAATCAGCTTCTTGTTTCCATGGCTTCCTTCCAAAATTTAATGAGTTTTATTGGTGATTGGAAAGTTTTACCCAGATGCCTCAGTAACATAGAAGCTCATCAGGTATTGAAATTGAATCTGTTTAGATGGAGATGTTTGAAGTCTTCCTAAGATCTCAAAACCCCAAAGTTCAGATGAATCAATTTCTGTATGGCCGTAATATGCCCAAGGTGAGTGAGAGACTTGACAGTGATGCTGTGTATGTCCTAATACTAAATGAACTTACTGGTATATTTTCTGTCATTCAGAGGCTTGAAAATTGTGTTTATATACAGTATATTACAAATTAATCATGGGTAAGTCTAAAATTACCTTTAATAAATTTGCTACTAAAATTGTTATGTATGCTTACTTTGCTGTGAATTCTCTCACTGTCACTAAGGATGTGTTCAGTGATACTGTACCATTTCTCTTAAAACTGCATGCAGCCATATATTTCCTTGGGTATCTTGGTATTCACCCCTGAAGACACATTTAGACTCTCCTAAATTAAGGACTAGAATAATCCATTATGAAATTTCAGGGGTGAATGAGTTAAGTGTGGTAAGTGGCATTGAACCTTCCTGTGATCGATTGGGGAATATTTTCACAGTTAAGTCAAGCGTGTCTTCATATCCTGTACCAGTAAGACCATGTGTGAACCATACAACTGCAACTGTCAAGCCATCCACTATAGAAACAGCCTGTTTCCCAATATATATAATGTATTTAGCCCTTTACCTGTGTAGATGTATAGAACCATTATAGTATTCATTCCCTTGTGGTACAAAGAAATGATCGTTAATGAGCAAGTACATATGTATGTATGTGTTGGCATTTCGGAACTTTGTTCATGTACCAAAATCTGTCAATTTTTTTTTTACATTTATTCATTTTCCAGTCATGGCCTTTTGGATTTTCTGAATGCTCACAAACGTTTAAATCTGCATACGAAGTACATTTCAGATTGACCATTAAGGGAATAATCAGTATGTCAAATAGTCCATTTATATAATAAAATGCTAAATTGTTTTTCTAGCTAGAATCTGTCATAAAACAAACTGGGTAATTTTAGCTATACTAAAACTTATAAATTCCACTAATCAAATGGTTCTTGCGTTTTGTGGCATAAAATTGTGCTTGTGTGCTAGCCAGATGTAATTAGATAATAGGTAGATATCGGACTGGTATGAATAAAGTTGTTTCCTATTTAGATAATTGCATTTACAAAACAAAATTATACAGTTATATATTCATTTTGTATCGTTATATTAGATTCATCATACCAATAATGCAATTGCTACAACTAATCTTCATTCTTCATTCTTCATACTAGATTTAATTTTGTTCTTAATGGACGTTATGGAACTATTTGAAATGCCTGAATTCAATTTCAGTAGAAGTTAATCCCTTTATTTAAATTTCCATTCAGAAATTTTTTGCCTCGAGATTCATTTTTACTGGTATTGGTAAAAATAATCTTTTGAGAAATACATGTGACTCTTAATTAACCTCAGATTGGTTATATTGTCTCATGAAAGAAGTATATGTTATTCAGTATAAATCAATATGTATATATACAGATGACACAGGATCCCTATCCAGCCTTATCCAAGAACCGACAGGCTTCAGCGCCCGCTGCGTCACGGATGGGAAGTCGTCCAATATCAGGTGCATACGGAGCTAAGAACCCAACTATTACACGAGATGAAAAATCGTCAGGTCTGAGTGTCACCAGCTCACGAATGGTAAGTTTTATACATGCACATAGCCTCAAACCTTGGCACAAAGATATGGAATAATCTGTATGAATATTTCCTTAATCCATTTCTACTGATAGTAACATGACTTACAATTCAAAATGATTAAGAATTTACCCTTGGTAATTTAGTATAGTGTAATTATAAAGTGAATACTATCGAATCTGTAGGGAGTGCACTCACAGAACAATAATGTTTTGTTTAGCTTCATTTTCTGTAATCTTTCATTTGCATTCTATTAAAAACATATATATCTATTGATGTTATTTATTTTTTCTTAGCATATTAAAAACACCACTCATACAGTTTGGATTTTGCTTTGTTTTGCTTAGTTTAATTAGTTTGATTTTAACAAGATATGTCGAATATAACAATTTCTAATAGATATTATTAATTTTTTTATCCATACATTTGATTCACAATATATATCAAATATATTTAGCCAGATGTTTTGTTAAATCAAATTATCCAATTGTTTCCTCATTTGAAATACGGCGGAATCTACATTTCATAGAGGTAAATCTATCCTAAAAAATTCCCCAAAATGAGAAATGGAATTTTGTCTGTCTTTTTATATCGAATGTTTGGAAGAATCACTAAAACAACATTTTTATATAAACAGTGATTCATGAAAAAAGTCCTCGTTTTTGAGTACTTTTATCGTTATTCTATTTTAATAGAGTTATTTCCCTTTATGTCTTTGTGTAAAAGTATTTTTATAAATACAATTTTGCAAAACTGTTACAGAAATGTTAACCTTCCTGTAACACTGCATTTATTTTTCAAATATCTTTAACTGTTTCTAGAAATATTTTCTTTTGTTAGAGAGGGAAATTTCTGAAAGGAGATTTTTTTTTTGTTATTTTTTCCACACGATTGTGTATATTTTCATTCGTATTCCACTGTATTTCAAATGCTGAGATTGTAATCTGAGAGTGGAGACTGTATTGACCTTGATTTTGCCTTACTTTGTTTGTGTAATGTTTTCACTTGTCCTAGTCGGGGATTGGCCGATTGCTTTCTTGTGCAATGGACCCTCTTCCTCCGATAAAGTCCCATTACCATGACTACCACGAACCCTTTGATGACTATTCTGTAAGTGAGGGGTTTATTTAGACGTACTGGCTCCTAATCCATCAGCAAGCACACCAGAATCTTTTTTTATCATTTTTAATAGCATCACATCTTAACATCATTTATAATGTTAATGTCATACTGAGCATAATAATATTAAAGCAATACTTATAAGTTGCAATATGACTTAAATTTTGTTTTTTGAGTATATATTTTTTTGTACTTTTGAAAAAAGAAAAAGGGTTTAAGAGTTTTGTTAATTGGAAGAATATGTTTTTGAAAAAAAAAATTAAAATATTTGAAGTAAAAAAAAAAATTCAAGAAGAATTGTACCATGTTCATAACAATGGCACACCATCTTCCATATCTATCTTGAGAGAATTTACTTTCATTTATATGGCTTTTCAAACCGATATCACTATAGCATGTTCAGAAGAAAGGTATTTTTTCAAAATTGTGAACTTCTTTAGCTGATATTACCATCGTTTTATCCATGCCGGTGTCAAAATAACTCGAATACATAGGTCCCATCAACTATAACCAATATGGTTAATTAAACTTTGATATAAATTTTCATTTTTTGAAGAGGAGCTAGTTGGGTCCATTGCCCTGTATTTCTTGTATTTTTGCTGATCTCCCCGTTTTTCCTAACACATCCATTAACTTATAATTACTAGTTTAATGTGTGTTTTGTAAACAGACTGTAACTACGGTCTGGATTGGCTACTTACACTCACCTCTTTGTTGTGGTTAGAACATGCTGTAGTGATTCTCTGCCAATTCTAAATCTGATGTACTTAGTATTGGCTCCAATTCTGTGCTGTCTTAACATTTTCTGTAACTAACAAGAATCTATATATATATACAAGCGTTTTCAAAGTCAAACACTACTCTCGTTCAGTCAATGAAATTATTTTCAGACAATAATCGTAAATCAATCTGGTTAGCAAAACTATCACAGCTGTACTGTGAGATAAAAAAATACCGTACAGTAGTTATTCTCGCGAGGGTGATATATTTGCGATATCCAGGGATATTGTTGGTCGTGGAAATTTGATCTGTGAAAAATTTGCAAATGGAGGAATTATATATACCGGTAGCCTTAAAACCAAATTGCATAATTTCAAAAGTGCTAACATTTAATTGTTTTCATTTCTATTTCAAATCGCAATTTTTTATACGGCAAATTAAATGACTCTATGGTAACATTATTTTCTTTCAAGATCAGAATTAACAACGAAAATTTGGACACTCCTGCTACTTGCCTTTAAAATTTAGTGAAAGGAAGATAGATTAAACACTGGAAGATGGTCAAATCTACATATATGATGAAAATGGATAAAATGTTTTTTGAAGTTGAATAATTTCTACAGACCTTATATTTATGATATTATTTGAATTCTTTCTGAAATGTCTATATTATTATATAAACAGTGGCACAAATCATATTTACTATTGCTTGAAGACTTCATCATGCTTGTAGAAGTATTTGTGTGGATAGATTTGAAGTAGAAGTGATTTGAAATCATTCCTTCATTATTTATGTTTACATACAATACGTTTTAATCAAGTTCTGTCATTAACCTGGTAGTCATCATTGTTTATGATTATGGGCTTATGCGATGTTAACATGCGATGTCCTCTATACTTTTATAATGCTATATATTGAATATGTTTGAATGCTGAGAATTTCATTTTTACCTCACCTGGTCCGAAGGACCAAGGTAAGCTTATGCCATACCGTGGCGTCCGGCGTCTGTTGTCCGTCGTACGGCGTCCTCCCGTCCGTCCGTCCGTCTGTCCGTCCGTCAACAATCAACTTCGACTCCATAACCGCTGATCAAAATTTGACTGGTAGCATCCTTATGGGTTACTGACTGAAAATTGTACAAATAATGGGGCTGACCTCCCAAGGGCCTGAGGGTCAGGGCCAAAAGGGGCTAATTTGGCTATTTCCATATAAACGACTTCTTCTCTGAAACTAAGAATGGGATAGCATCTATACTACAGTGGTAGCATCCTTATAGGGTGGGGGTTCAAAATTGAACAAATGATGAGGCTGACTCCCCGGGGTCCTGAGGGGTGGGGCCAAAAGGGGTCAATTTGGCTATTTCCTTATAAACGACTTCTCTGAAGCTAAGCATGGGATAGCACTCATACTGCAATGGTAGCATCATTATAGGGTGGAGGTTCGAAATTGTACAAATGATACGGCTGACCCCCCGGGGTCCTGAGGGGCGGGGCCAAAAGGGGTCAATTTGGCTATTTCCATATTAACGACTTCTTCTCTGAAACTAAGCATGGGTAGCACTCATAATGCAATGGTAGCATCCGTGTAGGGTGGGGATTCAAAATTTTACAAATGATGGGGCTGACCCCCCAGGGGCCTGAGGGGCGGGGTCAAAAGGGGTCAATTTGGCTATTTCCATATAAACAACTTCTTCTCTGAAACTAAGCATGGGATAGCACTCATAATGCAATGGTAGCATCCTTATAGGGTGGGGATTCAAAATTGTACAAATGATGGGGCTGACCCCCGGGGCCTTAGGCGCGGGGCCAAAAAGGTTAATAAGGCTACTATTTTCATATAAATTACTTCCTCTCTGAAACTATGTATTGGATAGCATATTCGTATGGTATCTATAGCATCATTATATGGTTGGGATTCAAAATTAAACAAATCATGGAGTCAATTTTGCTATTTTATCTTATTGTAAGAGTCTTTATGATTTTTGAATCACTAATTACTAAATTACAGAATTACTCAAAAAAAAAAAAACAGGTGAGCGATACAGGCCCTCTGGGCCTCTTGTTTGGAAATGAAATCAGAAAAGCATTAAGGATTAATCATAAGCATTACATTACCTCAGAAGAATAGCGAGTGCATAAAATAAATATATTTTTCCTGTCAGCGACAATCATAAGAATATAGAGTAGACAATATCAAACAATCATATGTCCACCAGATACCAAAAGGAAACAATATGCAAAATTTTATAACATTATCATTTTACACCAGATCAAGACTGACTGAAAGTGTTTCTAAAGAATAAGATAATAATGAAAAGTCAATGCAATAATATAACTATAAGTCATAGTTAATTATATTTTCAAAAGTAATACATATCATTTAACGTGCAAGGTTTTCTCAATATGGCATGGGGTATTGTGTATTTTCTGGCAGTTTTTTTAGTTTCCAATTATTAGTATAACTCTCGACACAGAACAGATGTTTCTTTCATCAGAAACAAAGTTTGTTTAGGTCATATTCCTTGTGCTTAGTCTAGCATTGTAGTTTTGAATCATTGATCATTCCAGCTTTGAATCTGTTAAATACAAAAGTTTATAAATTGAAAAAAAAATCATTTTTGTTATTCTTAAGAGATACATAAGAATATTATATGATTTACTGTTATCTCTATTCTGTCCTTTGCTTCATTCAAATTAAGATCACTCTTAAAAGTATGGATCCCTAGTTCATATAAGCTATGATGTTTTGTGTTTATCTGGTCATATGTTTGTTTAGGTTAAATAATTTGTGTTAC